>NC_091825.1:134301843-134461843 GCF_038994185.2 Dermacentor albipictus | reverse complement strand
TCGCAAGGACGTGGCAGCATCACCAGATTACATCGCTTTCTTTCCCAACCAACTAACATCAGCAAACGTGGCCGGGTCCGTGGTTGCGAGCGCTATAAGAAGAAACGTGCCATCCCTGCAATTTGTCCACAGTGCGAACAAATACAGACGACGAGGGGTAGACGTAGTACCAATTCTCAGAAGCGAGGCCTTTTTTTTGGCACCACCGCGGTAGATGCATGTCTCATGTCACGCGATGGGCCGGATATCTGGCCACGAGTAGAATTGCCCGCCAGAGCTCGGACGGCGACAGAGGGCCATGTTACCGCCGCTCTCGTACTTGCTGCCTCTTACTTAAAGCACCTGTGTAACGAGATTGTGGTTCCGGAGAAAGAGGCCCGCCATCGAACCTTGCCAACCCGCTTTGTACGCGTCAATGGAAACCGCTTGTTAGTCAGAGCAGTGCCGTCCAAGGGCCCATCTATGGGTCGCACGAGCACAGCACTGTCGAAGTGTTCGCGCCGTCTGCACTTCTTTCCCCCAATTAGTCCACTATGGCGAACTCATACGTGCTTAAGTAATATTACTCTGGCGCGAAGTGTGCTTCGAGGGTCGTTTTTTTATGTGTGCGTGTCTGCAGCAACCGCTAAATGGTTCGCCATAAATATTCGTTAATGAATTTCTCTCTCGTTTTTGCTTGCATTTTCTTGCTCGACATGTCATCTCAAAAAATCTAATCTGAAGCAGCAAATTCTGAACATAGCAGGGCTGACGTCTTCAGCTTCCTGTCAGCATCTTCAGCAACTCCCTCTCTTTCTTTTTTATTCGTCCTCCTATGCTTCTGCCACCCGCTATATTCTGGAGTAGCGTCGTAAACACCTGAGGTAGCATGGCAAGCCTGTAGCTACAAACTAATCTTTCATTTAACAAAGCATTTAAACTATTTCTCGCTTTCTCTCTCTTTCTCGTATTGATGCATTGCAGCTGACACCAACATGTTTTTCAGAGTTTGCCCTTGGCTGCCCACGTCCTTGATGCTTTAAGGGCAAATTATTGAAAATACCTCGGCTTTTTCCACGGATTTTAGCTGGTGCACCGCGAGTTAAGCTTTGCGAGTGTCGACATCGCAGTGCGCTAAAAGCATAACCTTCGAGATTAAGGTACGCTGCGCCAGCAGCGGAACGCTACCATTTCGGAGGCCATGCAGAAGTGATGTATACACAGAAATTTGCCACTTTTTTAGGGAGTCAGACAGCGCTTAGTAGAAATGTACTATTTGCATATTACTTTCTGACCTATTTTACTAAGGTGTGAAAGCTGAAGCGCAGCGAAACTGCGCCGTTTACTTATTTTTTTTTTTTCTTCAAAGTTCGACTGGTGTATTTTACTTTGAGAAAGCCGTCGCTGAGAGAAGTGAGTGAGGAGAGTGGAGAGTGTAAAGAGAGCAATGTGGACGATACTTATTAAAGGCGTGATTTGTCCTGATAGAAGAAGTCAATTACAGCATTGTAACGTATGGTAATCACTGCTGTTTTGCATCGCATTATTATAGTGTGGTATGAACGATTGCAGTGTTTAAACCGAAGCTACGGTGGTGCGACATAGGACCATCTGCTTTCTTTTTGTCTCCTTGTGAGTCCCGGCTTAAGAGAGAAATTTCAGCAGTGACCGCACAGAGCTTACATCCGATGGACCTTAGGCGTGGCCTCTGTCGATGTTGGCACGTCCACATCCCGCAGGCCGCGCAGGAATCACGTTGTTACGACGCTTCACAGGTTAGATCATTTAAAGAGTAACATGTGACACATTTCGGCGTGTATTTTACACCGCGAGCGTCGCGTAGTGCAATGCGGGCACCACATTGTTGACACATCTTGAAAGCGGGGAAATTCGAAACATTAGAGACGTATCAATGCGGATATACGAACACTAGAATACAGGGAGGAATATTCGAGAGCAGAATCGCCAGTGGCGAGGTTTTTTGACGCTGTGACCAACCATGTTCTGCTTGGAAACAACGTTCATGCTTGGAAAGACTCTCCATTTGGAAAATGAAGCAATAAAAATACATTTTTGTTACTTGTGTCGCTCTTCATGCGTTTACGCTAGCAAGTGTAATAATGTCGGCCATGGCAAGAGAAGTTCCGCATGTTTGACAAAATAAGTTATCGCAGCACTCGATGACTTTAGAAATCGAGTAATTCCCCATCTCGTTTTGATCTTTTATGGCCGAGGCGAGCATGATTCTCTGAGTTAAACGCCTCATGCGCTGAACAACTCCGATGCCATGGACTAAGCATCATGTTTTGTACTGTTACGTTCGACCTGCGGAGGCTGGCGATCTTCGGGGAAGCGACAGTCCCCAACCGAACGGCGCCACCATGTCTTCTGCGGCGACTCGCTTTGAAAGGACGACAATACGACAGTCCCCAGCCCGGCGACGTCACCATGTCTAGGCGCGGTCGGCGGACCAAATATTGTCAGTGGGTTCGTCGTCACCGTCACGGTCTGTTTGGAGCAGAGGAGCTCCTGGAAGATGTTTTGCGGTGCCGTCTCACGGGTCTTAGTAGTCGTCAGTCAATGGACAGACGCGGCGGCCACAGTCTGCGGAGTCAACTCTGGGATAAAGAGGCGCCTGCTCAGGGTAAGACCCATGTCTGCGAGAACACTCTCAGCTCGGTGTGTTTAGCTAAACCTGTGCGCAAGTGAGTGTGTAAACCCTCCCCCTGAAAGGCGGGCCGGTTATTTATTTATTTATTTATTTTAAATACTTTCAAGGCCCGTAGGCGCTACAGAAAGGAGTGGTACATATACATAGAAAAAATGCAGATGAATGAATAAAACATTTGTTAGATGGCTTGGAGAACAGCAGTCTTGAACCCCGATGAGTCTATAATAGTAGCGACCGATGCGGGGAGGTGGTTCCAGTCATTGCAGGTGCGAGGTAAAAAAGAGTAATAGTACGCGTTCGTGCGACAAGATGGCACGAAAACTTTATAAAGGTGATCGCTGCGGGATGAAAAGTAGGAAGGACGAGTAAGAAGTTTTGCTTTTAATACCGGGTTGTGGTAAATCTTGTGGAAAAGGCAGAGGCGACTGTATGCACGACGTACTGAAAGTTCCGGTATGTTAAGGGTTTGCTTCATGAGTGTTACGCTAGCATGACGAGAGTAATTAGATAGAATAAAGCGGCACGCGCGGTTCTGAATGGCTTCGAGGGAGAGGGTTAGTGATATTTGAGGGGAATCCCAGATGGCCGAGGCATACTCTAATTTTGATCGAACGAGTGTTTTGTAAAGCGTCAGTTTTAAAGATGAAGGAACCGCGTAAAAGTTTCTGCGTAGGTAGCCTAGTGTGCGATTAGCGTTAGAAGTTATAAATTCAACATGCTTGTGCCATGATAGATCGTGAGTGATGTAAAGGCCGAGATACTTGTAAAAAATAACTTGACTGAGAGGAGCGCTATTCAGAAAGTACATGCGTGTGTCAGTATTGTTAGAGCGGCGTGATATGCGCATATATTTACATTTATTTACGTTTAGTTTCATGTTCCACGCATTGCACCATTTAGATAAATTGTTAAGGTCTTCTTGTAGTTTAGTGGAATCGGCGGGGTCACTAATCCTATGATATATTACGCAGTCATCAGCAAATAGGTTAATTGAATACAATTTCACGCAATCGGGGAGATCGTTAATATAAATTAGAAAGAGCAGAGGCCCGAGGACGGATCCCTGCGGGACCCCTGATGTAACTGATGAAAAAGCAGAGGAAGCGTTATTGGCAGTTACGTACTGAGTTCGATTGGAAAGGAAGTCCTTAATCCAGGCTAATACTAAAGGATCAATGTTAAGCTGATCGAGTTTAAGGTTTAGTAGATCGTGTGTTACGGTATCAAAGGCCTTAGCATAGTCCAAGAAAATACAGTCAACGTCAAAGTTATTGTCAGATGCAGCAAAAAGATCATTAGTAAAGCAAGTTAGTTGGGTTTCGCACGAGTACATTTTTCTGAAGCCATGTTGACAGGAATGAAAAAATGAATTGGTTTCCAAAAATTCAACAAGATGAGAGTAAATGATGTGTTCCAAAAGTTTGCATGAGATGCTTGTCAATGAAATGGGACGGTAGTTCTCGGGAGCATGCGCATTGCCTGATTTTGGGACTGGAACCACCTTTCCTTTCTTCCAGTCACGCGGGAGCGAAGAATACTGCAACGACTGCGCAAAAATTTTAGAAAGAATAACAGATGAAAACACCTCAGTGCATTTCAATATTTTTGAATTAATATTATCAGGCCCACTGGCAGACGAAATCTGCAGATTATTGATTAGCCGGCTAATGCCAACCCAGTCAATTATTATGGGATCCATCACAGGGAAGTTTGAACTTGGTGCACTCGGTAAATCGACGATGATATTGGCATTAAGGAAAGAGACAAACGCCTCATTCAAAACGCTGCAACATTGATCAGATGGAACACTGGTGCCGTCAGGGTAAGTTAAGAGTACAATGTTTGTTTTAGTGCCATTAACAACACTCCAAAACTTGCGCGGACTCGTTTGAAGAAAGGAGGGCAGTGTAACATTCAAGAAGGTAGTTTTAGCGTTACTAGACATTTGGATGTACTCAGTTTCCACTTGACGGTACGTTGACCAATGAGCGGGGAGGTTTGATTGCTTAGCCCGGCGGAATAACCGTTTCTTTTTGTTGCGCAGGCGTTTAAGAGAGTTGTTAAACCATGGTGATCTAGTGTTTGAGGGTATCTTTCGTTGAGGTATATAACTGTCAATTAAAGATAGTAGTTTATTTTTGAAAAGTTGCCAGTTATCCTCAACTGAGACTTACAAAGACTTTGGACTGAGACTGAGACTTACAAAGACTGAGACTGAGACAACTGAGACTTACAAAGACTTTGGACGCTCCGAATTGGTCGACGGTTGAACGCCGTTTTCCCTCACCTAGGGATCTAGGGAGGACAGAGTGTTTATAAGCAGCCGCGGCGCGGCTGCTGAGTGTGCATTTTTTTCAGTCATGTTAGAATGATGAACTGTAACGTTCTCATGTAGATGCTGTAAATAAATCCTATATTTCTCGTTCTCGATGAGAACAAGTCTCTCCCTTCAACAACGTCCTCAGCGTGGATTAGTTGGACGATGGCATGGGGCAGCTACCATCTATTTCATGCCCGACCCCAAATTTTACAGTACCAAGAACGCTTAAGCAAAATAAAGCGCTGGTGTCACATAAACTATAGGAAACATGAGTTTGCCTAAAGACCGTACATCTGGCTTTGAACCACCTTGTATGTTGTGATGCCAACCTTCTCGAAGTTGGTTTTTCATCGCAAGATAGTCGATGTCAAAATTAGACTTGTCTAACCTCTAATTTCTTCAATCTTAACCTTTTCGAAACAATACAGTCAAAAGTTTTTGTTTAGAATATCAGGAATAATTAGGCACTTTGAGTGGTATTTATCATGTATCATGTATATTTACTGGCACAGAAGTGGAAGTATAGTGAATTATAATAGCGAAGCAAAATGATGAAATGAAATGAACTAATCGAGGAGATAAGACGCTTGTCTGCTCTCTAACAACGTCATCAATTTAGCAAGCAACGCCTTAGACAGAATCTTGGTGAAAGTTCAATCTATAAACGACCGTTGTTGAGTAGTTGAGTGACTTGGATTTTTGTGGCACTTCAAACCAAGCTTTTCTAGCGTGGTCATGAACTTCTTGGTATCACACTGGGGATTGCCTGGAGATATATACACTGCGGATATCACAATGCCGCATTTCGTTTGTATGGTGCAGACATTCGCGCAGTCGCTGGCACTGTCCACTTGCTAGTCAAGGGTGTATGGTTATGCATACATTTTGTCCTTTGTGCATACGGCGATGCCTCCTGCGAGTGAGTCCATGTGCTGTTCACAAACTATTCCAGTATACCCATTGAATTGAAACAATGCATCTTCATTGATTTATTTCATTTATTATTATTATTATTATTATTATTATTATTATTATTATTATTATTATTATTATTATTATTATTATTATTATTATTATTATTATTATTATTATTATTAAGCCTGCTTCTCCACCGCCGGGGGCCGGCTCGGTATTGCACTACCTCCGGGGTCAGCCCACGGAAACGACAAATGCATTTTTTTTGGAGGGGGGGGGGGGAGGGTAATGCAGTTATATAGTTATACAGCTATATAAGTTATCATTGACACTGAACGACTGCAGCTCCAGATTTACCCCTAGTGGTCTCAGCGTGACACCCTACGAAGCCAAGGCACGTAACTTTTTTTTTTTAATAATGAAGGGATATTTACCATCGCAATAACTTGCCGAGAGGTTTGCGGAGATTTCTACGGCTTCACTCTCTTTAAGAAGGCAGCCGCTCCGAGAAGGGCAGGCGCAAGCCAAGAACCCCGCAGGCCGATCTGAATCTCGCGACACGAAGCACGCGCATCGAGGGCCAACAAGCGCGTCGAGAGCGGCCCGATAGAGAGGAGGCAACAAGAGGCTCCCGTTTCAATTATAGTACGACACAGTCGGTTTCTTTTTCCTCGCCTGCCGCGGTGCGCTCGCCAAAGTTGGCGGCGCTCACCTCACCTCTTCGAAATCCCGCTTAACACATCCTCCTCTGATCCCTTCTTACATCACATTGCACATTGCTGTCTATCACTTTTTTTTTTGTACAGGGAAGCAGTTGTTCCACACCGGTTCGCGTGTGGCGGAAGCGGGGTGGGTGCCAAATGTCAATCCACGGCCGCGCTTGAAAGCCTGGGTCACTCGTGCGGCGGCCAGCAACGCAGGCTGCGTCGGGGTCCCGAAGTGACCGTGTGACCCCTAGACTCGGTGAGAACACACACAGCCGGACGCCGGGGTGAGCTATCGCTGTGAGCACCGTATTCGAAAGCACTCCTCCAATCAACGCACTCCACGCCTCGACTCAACGAAAGCGGATGGCAGCGCCACCCATCGAGAGAAGTGATCATGGCACTTCGTGACACTACACGGTAATTCCAAAGAATCGAACCTGGTATTTTTTTTTTCTTTTTGAGCCGAGGAACGACACTGTGCTCAACTCGGTGGAATCGAGGAATGGCTTCGAGTCGAGGATCGTTTGAGAGCGCACGGAAGGAACCGCCAGGCCCCGCTGCTCTGCCAGGTCGTCAGAATGCGCTGCCAGACACACCGGCGTCGGTAGAGCTTGAACTGTATAGAACGTTTCACCCTCACTACGGCAGCAGTGTGTTCGTATCCCCAGAAAAGTGCAGGTCATGAATTTTCGACCGTCTAGTTAGCACAGAAAAAAAGAAGTGTTTAGTCACACCGTGCGCTATAAGCACGTGTTCTTGATCCGTTCAAATATAAGGAACGCACCCCATGCGTTGAGCTCATGTATGTAGCTTTCTTGTTGTACTTCAAAGAATCAAACAATCCAAATATACATCAAACATTGCGTCGGCTGGAAAGTTCTATATATTTATAGGGAATTGTAACTTGCGTTTTGTTAGAGGGCTTAATCAAGTGTCTTTTGGGAGCTCTGTTTGTAGGCGTAGAAAGATCCTACACCGGAACCTGTGTCGGAAACACCGGGAGTTTCAGCGAGCACTTTCATGATTTTTTAAGGGTTCCCTGGGGCCGATGGCACAATTATAGTTCATGAGCTGGTCTACTCGAAGAGGGGCCGGGACATTGCAATTGAATTGCATAATGGATTAATTAACGCATGTTCACTAATTAAGTTATAAACTAATCACCTCATGGCCCATATTGCAATTTACAAATTCTAGCCGGAAACATTGCAAGCCGGATCCACTTTCAAGGAATTATGAGAATGACATCAGTTTCGAGATAATAATTCCCGAACTTTTCGGAGAATGCATCAGTGTTCCAGTTACTTTCTTAACAAAACGTCGTTTATGAATTCAAACGCAAACGTAACTAGAACGTCAATGCATTTTTCCGCAATGTTCGAGAATTAAAATCTCGAAAATGGTGTCATTTCGAGAATTCGTTCCAAGTGGATATGGATGGAAATGGATCACACGATGATTTATCTTTATTTCTGTCTTCAGGCATAGAAAAGCGGTTTTCACCATAGGAAACATAATGGAACGGTTACCTCTTCCACTAACACGGAGGCACTGCTTTCAGAATCTAACCATTGCATTTGACCAAGAAATGGGTTTTTCACGTTCGTAACATTCCAGCCGCTAATAAGAATCGTCTTGGAAGGCGATTACGAGAAAGCGTTTGATTCTGTCGAAACCTCAGCAGTCATGGAGGCATTACGGAACGAAGGTGTAGACGAGCCGTATGTAAAAATACTGAAAGATATCTATAGCAGCTCCACAGTCACCGTAGTCCTCCATAAAGAAAGCAACAAAATCCCAATAAAGAAAGGCGTCAGGCGGGGAGATACGATCTCTCCAATGCTATTCACAGCGTGTTTACAGGAGGTATTCAGAAACCTGGATTGGGAAGAATTGGGGATAAAAGTTAATGGAGAATACCTTAGTAACTTGCGATTCGCTGATGATATTGCCTTGCTTATTAACTCAGGGGACCAATTGCAATGCATGCTCACTGACCTGGAGAAGCAAAGCAGAAGAGTGGGTCTAAAAATTTATCTGCAGAAAACTAAAGTAATTTTTAACAGTCTCGGAAGAGAACAGCAATTTACAATAGGTAGCGAGGCACTGGAAGTGGTAAGGGAATACATCTACTTAGGGCAGGTAGTGACGGCGGATCCGGATCATGAGACGGAAATAATCAGAAGAATAAGAATGCGCTGGGGTGCGTTTGGCAGGCATTCTCAGATCATGAACAGCAGGTTGCCATTATCCCTCAAGAGAAAAGTGCATAATAGCTGTGTCTTACCAGTACTCACCTACGGGGCAGAAACCTGGAGGCTTACGAAAAGTGTTCTACTCAAATTGAGGACGACGCAACGAGCTATGGAAAGAAGAATGATAGATGTAACGTTAAGGGATAAGAAAAGAGCAGATTGGGTGAGGGAACAAACGTGAGTTAATGACATCTTAGTTGAAATCAAGAAAAGAAATGGGCATGGGCAGGACATGTAATGAGGAGGGAAGATAACCGATGGTTATTAAGGGTTACGGACTGGATTCCAAGCGAAGGGAAGCGTAGCAGGGGGCGGCAGAAAGTTAGGTGGGCGGATGAGATTAAGAAGTTTGCAGGGACGACACGGCCACAATTATTACATGACCGGGGTTGTTGGAGAAGTATGGGAGAGGCCTTTGCCCTGCAGTGGGCGTGACCAGACTGATGATGATGATGATGAAAGGCGATTATGAACCTGAGCAGTGTCATATTTCAGGCGCGTAAAAATAGCTCTATTACTAGTATTCCTATTCTGACATGGTCGGTTGTCCATCTTGCAAACCGACAGCCCGGCGGATGGGATGGTAAACAAAGATGAGACAGTACAGACAAAATGTCTTGACGCGATCTCAAAGCCTTACTAGCACTGCTAAATTATGGCGTTCTTGTGAACGAGTTTTGCTATGAAGTGAGTGGGCACAGTCTTGAATCAATGCGCCGAAGCACGCGTGACAGCTACTATGGGTAACGGCAACTAGTGCGACAGCGCACGAATGTTCCAATTTGAAGGCTTCGTGATGGTTCAACGAGCAAGCCAGTGAGCAGCGATAACACACCTTTGCTACAAGCCATTAGAAAGTACAGAACATCTACGTTCCGAACGTTGCGCGCAGCAAGAAATATCTATCCCAACTGAGCACGATCGCGAGCGATTAGGGAGAAAAACAATCCGACACTGACCGCATCAAAGAAATTTACTGAGTCATAAACATGACAAGCCGCTGGTTCAAAGTTTTTTTTTTTTACATATAAAGAACTGAAGGAAAAACAGGCTTATCTTGATTTAATTCATAAGCGGAAAGTTTGACAGCTTGGAACGCATTTCTAACCCCGGTTTTAGTACAAGCACACTACATGCTGCTCGCCCTATTTGGACAAAGCGTAATGAGCTCCGGAACCGCTTACATGTCCTCTGAAGCTGGGACCAAAGCTTCCTGTCGGTTAACCTCCGTTCCGGAAGGAACGGAGGTTAACCGAGCCACACCGGCGTCATGCACATCCATTGTAAACACGGAGGCAACGGAGGCAGCTCAGACAAGGAAAGGAATGGACGCATCACCACGTGATCAAACATGGCGGCGCCCACGAAATCGCCGTGAAAAGGGTCAATACCTGAATTACTCTGAATATTGCAGCCTAGTCCCAGAGGCAAAATGCGGCCAATTGATATGTCCAAGCGCATGCGTCCCACTATAACGTGTCCTGGTGATTCCTGATTTTCTTTTTTATATATACACGAGTGTAACAAGGAAGAAATGCCAGACAAGGCAAGCGCAAACCGCAAACATTTCATATCCCGGCAAGCAGCACAAAAAACTCTAATCAGTACAAATTTATAGTTCCCTACGGCGCTACCGAAAAGCGCCCAAAACTTTGAATACACTTGAGCGCATCTATAAGGAACGCCTCTACAACAAAATTTCCTGTATAACGAAATAATAATTCTGTCCCGCTTATGCTGAGAGCTGTGCGGTGCACAACCTTTACAACGAAGTAACGAAGTAACCTGTATAACGAATGATTTCAGAGCCCCCAAGCAGTTCGTTATGAAGGGATCCGACCATTACGTAATTCTAAAATATGCTTTCCCTCGTTTCATAGTTTTACCAAGTTTTATTTTGATACGCCCGGTATCTCTTAAGTTTCGGGTTGAAGTTCAAAGTTTTAGGGTGAACTGAGCAGTAAATGTACACCTATATTGGGTAGAAGTCATTGGTGATGCAAGAGGTCCCAAGGTAAAACAACCGCCAAGAGGACTTCCTGAGGCAGCGTACGTTAATTTCGTCAAATACAGCAGATAGTGAATGTAGTCTACATGTATAAGTTATTCTTGACATTGATAATCAATACCTCATCGAGCTCGCAAGCTCAGTTGACATAATTTTGTAATTCTCCATAACACGCTTAATTAATTCAAACACTTAATTTTCCTTTCACGCATCCGCCTTGACATGCCTAATATTTTAGCTAACTTTTACTGCGCCAACTCCAGTGGTTCTATCAATTCAGTTTTCTAGGTGAAGTTCTCGACTGCACTTGGTAAAAAGATAACATCGTCGCTGTTATTGCAGCTACTATCAATATTCCTCTTTGCGCCGTGTTGGCCGCATAATGTTGCTTTTGTTGTCTGATTACAAGGAGCCTCGAAGCTGTAAAAATAAACTTTCAATCACTCAATCAATCAGCTCCCGAAGACGCTGAGGAGTACATTTTTTTTCCTGCTCTTGCACGTATGCGATAGCCCCATATGCTGGCCTCGTTTCTGGACTGCGTAGGTAGTCAGCCAGTGTCCGAAGATGCTATTTCGGGATTTTGACCTGAACCACAGCTGTGTAAGCCATTCAGTAAGGGCGTCGCTATTGTTTTTCATACCGCCCAAGCCGGAATCTCCTTTTGTGAAAAAGCCAATGGGCAGTAGTGCGTAAATATGTGCAAGAGAATCTTGCTTTTACTTTTGTCCTGATCATTTATTTATAACATTTTTTTCTAACATCATTTTCCTTTACATCAAGCACACATCTCGTTCGTGCGCGTAGCTTGTGCCGGTTGTTCTGCTTCCGACGTGAATGTTTTAGGTTTTCTTTGTTATTATTAAATGTGTTTAAGAAGAGGTTGGTGCCTCTGTGTGGCGCCGACTACCCCTCTTCTCTTACATGATAGTTATCGAAAAATTGTCAACAGTCACCAGACTGGACTAATAAACCCATGAACGAACATTCACGTACTAAGTCTCAGTACTGCAATATAAATAAATGTTCGCGCAACAGGAGTGTTCACATAGCATAAATACTAAAAAAACCGAAGTGCTCACACGCAACACATGAGTTCACACTGCACAAACGTTTACAAAAGAAGATGTTCACACAGAAAATGCTAGGCAGTTGAATGCTGCGCTCTAAATGCAACAAACACAATTGCTACTTGAACACGAGGACACAATGAACATGTAATTAAAGGTACCTGTTAATAATAAGAATGCGAGCAATACTTGTTGTGTGACTTAGTATTTTTTGTGAAAACACGGGGAACGCGGGAGATGGAAATTCTAGACGATGATCAAAACGTGAACAAGGTGAATCCAGGAGCCAACGTTTCGACAAGTGGACTTGTCTTCTTCAAGGCCTTGAAGAAGACAAGTCCACTTGTCGAAATGTTGGCTCCTGAATTCACCTTGTTCACGTTTTGCTCACCTTAGTATTTTTGTGATATTTTTGATGCCTCCAAAAACTGTAGCGATGGTTTGAAGTTTTTCTGTTGGCCATGACTCCAATTTTTTTCTAAGGACAGAGGCCGTCTATCCAAGCCACGTAGTATGTTGGAAAGGTTCTTGCGGGAAGTACCATGATTTTTACAGTGTAGAATAAGGTTTCCTATGTCTTATTACGGCTCTTCACATGAGCATCTAGCATTGTTAGTTTTTCTTATTTTATACAGGGAGCTTTCAGTATAGGCAGTGCTTAGTCGAAGCCTTTGTTAAACAGACCGACTAATTTTAAACTTAATATTGAACTCTACTCCAGGATATGTATTATATAATTGAGAGTTCTGCGCATCATTTATGAACCAAGTTTTCTTGGACAATCTACCGCATAGTTTGTTCAATAGACATCGTGCATCACTCTTAATTATAGACACATACACACAAAACACGGCATGAAATCATCGGTTGACACCGCTATTCTACTTCTTTTGACCCCCTAACATAGGGCATTTATTAGAATGAGAGTGCGATAGAAAAGAATAGCCAGGAATGTCAACCTAACGGTCATACAGTTTGCTATCCTGCACGTCAGGAAAGGATAGAAACGTCATTGCAAGCAGTAATGCTAGTGCACGTCGAAATCACACAGCGCAGCTACAGAAGTGTCAAATGTTCTCTCTCTCTCTCTCTCTCTCACACACACACACACACACACACACACACACACACACACACACACACACACACACACGCACACATGCATGCACGCACACGCCCGCACACGCACGCCTGCACGCACGCACGCACACGAACGCACGCGCGCGCACACACACACACACACACACACACACACGCGCGCGCGCGCGCGCGCTCAAGCATACTTTCTTTGACAAATTACACACAGCACACACTTCTTGAAAAATATCTGCGGAATATTCTGTATGTATATTTTAAAACTCTTTTCGTGAAAGTCCCTAATTACCTAATGCTCCTTAAAACGTAAACTTCATTGCACTATAATGAGAACATATTACAAGCATGACGATAAATTTTAGTTCAGTTCAGTTTATTGCCCTCAAAGTCCTCTCAGAGAGGTGGGTTTTACATCTATTCCACATCATTACCACGTCATTAGCTATATATCAGTCACATGAATTAGCTGTTTCGAGATTTTATTTACGAGATTGAGGCTATGAAAGGGAAATTGTCATCCTCCTGAATGTAGCACGAAGCCACAAAGGAAACCTTTCATGACATTTCCTCCATCTTGCGGGATTCCATCGAACTTATTTGCGAGCTCTGTGCGAGACGAAACATGGCGGTTTCTTCCAAGCATGTGTCGAGTTGTTTAAGTTATACGA
Source organism: Dermacentor albipictus (assembly GCF_038994185.2). Taxonomy (NCBI): domain Eukaryota; kingdom Metazoa; phylum Arthropoda; class Arachnida; order Ixodida; family Ixodidae; genus Dermacentor; species Dermacentor albipictus. Next base: position 134,448,155 of record NC_091825.1, on the reverse strand, counting down.
ACCTACTAAAATAGGCCAAAGAAGAGCCTTTTATCCCAAAATAATTGGTAATAAGCCCAATCAGCAAATAAATATAGAAAAGTATAAAGCGGCGAAAAATACAAGAATCTAAACAATAAGTTGCTCGTTTGTAGCTTGCCATATCAGGTCAAATGCGGACACTACAAACTACTCCCAGCTGGGGTGCCCGAAATAGATGGACTATGTTACACTATAAAGCGCTCATTATAGGCTTACCCGTACAAGCAAGTTGGCATTTGTACAACTAAGTACGAATCATTGCAAACAAAAATGAAATAAAAAATATGGACACGTCCAACTTATGATAAATGTAAGCGTGTGGATACACAAACGGGCCACGTGATGCGAGCGACGGTTGAACCAATAGCTAGTTTTTATGCAATTTAATTTGACCAAGTTCACTGTCTACATACTTCGCTATCAAATGCGCACACAATATGTTGCAAGATTGATGGCAGAAAAATTATTGGCGTGGACATTCGAGCAAGACAAAAAATAAATAAATGAAGAATGAAAGGCGAGCGCAAAGTAGCAAGATGTTCCATACAAGTGCCTTTTTTTTTTCGCCGTACAATTTTGCTTTCTCAGTTTTGTAAGCTCACTGACCCAATCAACAAGTGCGCATGATTTAAAAGGAAATAAGGCACTGCGCTTACGTGCTACCAGATGTGTTTCATTATGATTGGAGAATCATCGCATTTTACCCTTCTCGTTGCGGCTCAATTACCTACCTTGTCATCTCCTAATTAGTGATATCACGCTGACGAGCTGTATACACAATTACAGGTGTCATTTATAAACACTAAAACAATATTCTTCCGGTATAGGCCTAGGAGCGCGGTTCTTTTTTTTTCAATTTGGCGAAACTGCCTTTTTTTTACCGGAGCCCGGTAATTTAATTTGTTCTCAACGCCATCTTTCGCAGGAATCGTTTATTAATTCAAGGCTACTAAGAAGTTAATTAGTTATCTGCATGAAGTGTTTAATTATTATTTTACTCGCGCACAATGAAAAATTCTGGATCCGAGAATACGCAGCTTCAAGCAACACACGGTCATTGCTCAAAGTTGTTCTGTTACACAGCATGGTTGTTGAACAGAGCAAGCACGCTTTACAGGAGCATTACGCAAGATTTTTTTTTTTTCATTGCTACTTTCTTTTGCATTTACTTCTGTATTTATTTGACCAAAAAAAGTTTTTATTATGTGGCTTCAGAGACGAATAACTGACTTGCGGCAATGATAGAAATATAGCGGCCATAGGCTATATCGAAGGTGCAGTACATCCAGTGGGGTAGCTAGGTCGTCTGGCACCCGGGGCCCATAGGTCTTCTGTCAGCCCCATCCCCGGGTGTAGCCGGCGGAAAGAGGGGTGTCTTCAGACGTATATGACACCCCCCCTCTCACTGGCCCCTTGCACTTGGGGCCCACGCCCCCCCCCCACCTCCCTGTTGCTACGCCACTGAGTACATCAATACGAAGACTATAAAAATACGACACACTTCCGCTGATATTATGTGGAGCTGCGCAATAACTTTTGCGTTACGTAAAAACATGTTACTGGTAGTGTTCTACATCAAGAACCATTGAATGCTAACGGAACGCAAGCAATTCCGTTAGAATTGCTGAAGTACTGCTAGCTCATCAGTATAAACTAAAATCGTGCGGCAGGGTTTATTCTGCAGGCGTCAAGTCCAATTCATTGAACTAATGAAGGCATGTTAGAAGGACATTCCTTCACCGAGCTTGGTATTTATTACAGTGAGCTGATGTATTTCAATACGCGGAGCTATAGAGAACGCCGTAAGAAGAGTGTCATTATTCACGCAACCTTTCCATCACGTCAGCCGTCCCTTTATGAGCAGTTTTGCGAAAAGGGAGTTATAAACAAATGTGAAGTCATACTGCAACAACCAACATGGTGAGCAGTGCAAAAGGCAGCACAGAGGCTTCGAACAGAACACACGCGACGCCCCGCAAACGCCCTGTCGCGGTCTCTCGCTTCGTCGTCCGCGCTCTTCGCCGCGATGCGTGAAGACAAAATAGCCTAGCTTCGAGCTCTCGCACTCAAGTTGCCTGCGACATCTCCCAGGCAACCAAGAGGGCGCTTTCAGTAAGCATAGAGGCATAGCGCCCCACTCAAATGAAATAAAAACAAAAGAAAACCTACAAAACTCAAAGACGGTGGCGACGTCGCGTTTCAAGTTCCAGAAGTTCTCGTGAGGTTAGACATCATGGCTATCAGTGACCGAGGCTATGATATATTAGCTGCTTAAGAATAGTTAAACTGAAAATCATAAACATTCAACCTGAGAAATTGTACGCAGTACTTGCAAAAAAAAACTGCCTGAACACTTTCGAAAAAAAAGAGAAATCCTAAATCCTGCGACGTCATGAACAGACGTCATCGCTGCGGAGGTTTGTCGCATAATTTGGAGAAGAAAAAAATGTTTCAAATTATTTTTTTTCTTTAGTCTGTGGACTTTTAATCTCTGCAGAACGGATTATTTTACTTTCAGAAGAGCCACAAGCTAGTGCACCTCAATTAAATTTCTGAGCTCAGAGGCTCCTCTTGTGGTTTCCTAGTTATATGCACGCTACGTCAAACCGTCTTCACGGATACTCGGCGTAGCTCCTTCGTGCCACCACTATACCCGGTTTTCAGTCTAAATTGCTTCTAGTATGTCCCGCACCACGCCGGAACAATTGATGTTCCAGCCAAGATCAGTTACGTTCCTTTTTTTTACAGAATAAGTTGGCAACGATGTGGCTGTTGTTTTTTAGTCACTCCAGCAGAAATTAACATCGCTATAAGCGGTGCAGTTGCGAAAGCAGTAACAGTTGCGCTTTGGGTTGTCATTCATCTGTCAAGCCGAAGTAACTGTCTCTCGAGTATAAAGTAAGCCGGCACTCTTCTTTAAGCACTGAGAGCCCGAATCGGTTTGAAATTTTCCGGAAAGAAAGTGAAGCAGGGAGGCTAACCCTGCTGCATGGCGGGTACCATTACCCTCGCGCACTACAGAGTATCGTCACTCGCTTACAAAGCGCACGACTTCTTAGTTTAGCGGGGCACCCGTCAGTAACCCGCCTCGCAACTTTTCCCGCATTTGAGCACCCTTTCTTACTCGTCGGACACCAATAGACGGGAGGAAAAAAGAAACCCAGTCAAGCACGGGGAAAGAAACAAAAAAAAACAAAATACAATAAACAAACACGACGGCTAGGAGCGTGCCGCGCTCCAACCTGCTGAGCCTTGTCCAATACAGCGCACAGTTGCGCGTGCGTCGAACGCGCGCGGCCGAGCGTGAAAACACGGCAGACTGACTCTTCTCGCATCCCGGCGGCGGATGCGAACGACCGCTGGGCTCGTTGACGTCATCGGCCGTCTGGCGCGGCGCTGGACATCGCCTGGCCAGCGGCTCGCTTCCCCTTCGAGCTGCGGTGAACGGTGAGCCAGCGCACGCGCGGGGCTCGGTAAACACGGGCCGCCAACACAAACAAGGCTTCAAGCGCCGAGGGGCCCCCCCACCGTTGAGCTGCTGTCGCTGCCGACTCGCGTGAGCTTCGGAGAGAGAGAGAGAGAGAGAGAGAGAGGCGCCGTGGAGGAGCTTTCGCGCGGCTTTAGCCGTTTCGGCATACAAATCTCAAATTTCAAAGCAAGCTGACGACATCGCTCCTAACGATGGAACGGGAAGTGATATGCGTCACGTCAGTTACTAGGGGCGCGGCGGTATAAACAAAAAAACACTAATACAGTGAAATAATATTTTAGATGAAATCAGGACAAAGAACTCTACCTGGGGAGATCGTGTAAGGCGACGACAACCGGTGGTGTAGTCAGGTAGCAGCCGATGATGACCAATGGTTAGCAATAGTGATAAGATTAGAAAAGTTGAGGATGGGTTCGGCTGATGGGAGACCAGGGTAACAGATAATTGAGAAAGGCGTTCGATCCTGCAATACAGCTTCAAAAAATGATGATGAATATAATAATTATTATTGTTATCATCGTGATTATGGTGCTAACAGCGACCTACACTTAAAAATCCGCTATCCCTCTGTTGCCGTGGACCTCGAGACCACGGATCACTTTTACCGCTCCAAAGAGCGATTCAATTACACTATCTATTGTTCGATCATTGAGAAAGAAGTGCTGGCTGACCGGCCTTTAGTGGCCGGGAGGTGGATTCCTGGGATCGCTAAACTAAAATTCCGCGCTCTTGTTTTCTGTGCTTGTCGCGTTATTGTTAACTGGGGTATCAGGGGATGAGAGGCTGAACGCGGCCTGCTTCCGGTTTATTCATCTCGCTCCAAAATTCTCGTGAAATCCGATCTCCCTAATGGAAGGCAACGCAGCTAAACCCTGAAAAATGTGAGGCGGTATGAGTGATTGCATCATCTAAGCTAAGAAAATAAAGTTATTGCAGGATAAAGAAAAAGAAGTAAGGGATACGAATAGTGGGAGACGCAAAGGCTCAAGTACGAGGTTATAAAAAAATTATCGCATTCTCACTTTCATACCTTGAATATAGGTCGCAGGCAACGCGCATAGAAACAACAAACAATCTGCCCATACTAATATGGCCATACAATCTGCACATACTATTATGTATAATTGAATATACTTCGTATGTTCGTGATCGAACAAAGCTTCTCGTGCGTAGGTTCAAATCGTAAGGCTTAAAGCACTGCGCCGCGCGCCCAGGTGGTTGGATGTCTCCGACATTTTCTCGAGCTCTCGCTAAAACCTAGTTTATTTGCATCAGTAGTCCTTTCCACTATGCTGGATTAAATTAAACTCGCGTCTTGTCTATCTCTGCTTCAATTTCACAGCACTGCATCGAAATAAAAAAAAAAGTGATTCAGAAATCTATGCTGCTGCCTTCAGATTCTACTGTAGTACGAGTATTTATCAAGGACAATAATTATTGCCGCATATACAAGACTGCCATTGTTTATCAAATTTACACTGTATACGAAAAGTGTGCGTTGCGGTCTCGTATCCCTATATTAAAGAAAATGCATTGCCTTATCAGAAGGCAGCGACTTGGAGTGGCGCACTCCGCCTGTAGTCGTTCAACGCCTTCGGCCACGCATTGTAAGTTCGAGCACAAATTGCATATGTTTTGCCAAATACCGTTTGGAAATCGTGGGGGTATCACCAGTAGTGTTACGCTTGTCACAATATCGCTTGACAGGTAGAACGCTTTCACGTCTATCTGAACTTGATCACACAAAAAGGATGAAGTGCATCTGAACGGCATCATCAAATTCAGCTTCCTAGTAGCTTAACTTCTGGGTTTTTACGTTCCATTCCCATGGTATGATTAGGAGTCGAGCCGTAGTGGGAAGGCTTGGAAATAACCTTAACCACCTGGGCTTCTTTAACGAGCACCCACATCACGTTTTTTTTTTTTTTCGTTACGCCCCAAGCGAAATGCGGCCGCACGGGCTGGGATTTGATCCCGCGCCTTCGGGATTAGCATGGCAACGCCAAAGCTCTCGTGGCTTCTATGGGAGCCCCGAAACTAATCGCGATCTTCGACCACAGCCCGGATTTCTGACGTGCCCAGAAAAGTGCAAGCTCTAGAAACATAAAACCACACTGTAACTATTCCTCCCCTCCAACCTCCCCCCCCTTTTTTTACGGTGTTAAATGCGTTTTCTCTCTGTGCAACCGAGGGATACCATTCAAGAGTTGCTTCAGCACGGAGTAGTACCTTTCACGTAATGCGCTATCCTCGTGAACGTACGTAGCACCGTTGGGAAATCTTAAAAGCGAATGGCGGAAGCCGGGGTGGGGAGCCGAATCATGGGCTTCAAGTGCAAGAACCGCCATGGCAGTAAGGACTCGGCAGCTTGTCAACAAGCCCCGCATTCGGCTGCGCGCATGAAAGGAGTAATTATGCTACCTGTTCTCGAAGCTTCAAATAGAATCGCCAAAGACATCGCTGCGGGCAATAACGAGCAACTAAAACAATCTTTAAAGCATGTCGTCACAACGGGGCCAGCTTGACAAAATTTTTTTTATTATTCTTGTGAAACAGAAACGCATTTCAAGAATATCCTCGAAAAGCCAGTGCATATTACGCGAGACCTTCAGTCAGACATGCAAAGCGCACTCGTACTGACGTATCTGCTCATCCCGACTTTTCATCCAACATGCAAACACCGCACAGTGGGTCCGGGTACAATGGCCTCATAACGAGCGGCGACAGCGTGCCCCACGCCGGGCAGCCCGTGCCCACGAGGAAGGGTGGCATTAATAAAGATGAGGATAAAGAGGAAAGAAAGGTAGCCTTAAGGAAAAAGAAAGCCTGCCGATCCCCAAAAGTAAGGAAGGGGTTCAACGACGAGGAATAGATTTCCTTGTGTCGCTACAAGAGCCGCTGCGAAGGCCCCGAGCGAATGAGAGCGGGGAGAAGAAGAAGGAAAGAAAAAAAAAAGTGAGGGGGCCACTGGACGTGACGTCACGGCTAGTCGTCATGGAAACGAGCTCTGGGCACCGTCCAATAAGACGGCACCGCTGGCATACGAGTTCTTTGCGCGGGCACTCGCTCATTCCTTCCTTCTTCCTCCCGGCCCGGGTTCCTGTTTTTTTTTCTTTCCTTTGTTCTTTTTTCATTAGCTGTGCCACTTCCTGCGTGCGTAGAACGTGCGTTCGTGCGCCGGTTTCGTGGAACCGCGAGTGCCTCGCCTGGCGGTAGTCGGCACGAGCGCGCGCCGTGCTGTTCGATAAATCTCCGGAGATGGGCAATTATTTGAAACGCAGAAAGCAGCGGGCCGCCGCCGCCGGCCGGCCGCCCGCAACTTTATTAAATATTATGCACCCGACGTGTCTTCCCTTCGTTTTTTTTTCTCAAATTTATTTGTAACTTTTCCTTTCGTATCACATCCTGCGTGGAGAGCGGCAGAGAGGGACTGGCGGTCGACTCTCGCTAGAATTCTGCTGCCCGCCTAGCTTGCCCGCCTGCCCTTCCCCCCGCCTTTCTTCCTTTTTTTCCCCCGGGAACGACTGCCTATTCGAATGTAGGGAAAACGACCAAGCACTCCGAAGCATCGAGCTAGCCGATGACTTTGCACCTTGAGGGCCAACTCGTGCCCTAGCAGCCAAGCATAACGATGTGTATGGGCTACTGCACCGGTCGACAACATGCTAAAATATGCATTTCGTTTTTTTCTTTCTTTTCTGTTACTGCAAATTGGGAGCCGCTGTAAGCTATGAAATCAGGTATTTACAGATCAAGATCATGCTCCGAAACGCGCACGACTCTATGAGCTTCGCGGCTAAACGAAATCTCGCTGGACGTCAGAGTTATGATCTATGGGATCAATAAATGGGCATATTGTCGTTGTAAAGTACTTCTTTCTTTCTTCTTCTTTAACTTAGGTTTTGACCACCAGTCTAGACGTGTAGATGCCGCGCTTAGAAGCCTGTGCGCTTGCGGAAGGTTTAGGTTGCGCTTATGAGTAGAGCGTCAGATATTTACAACTTTCTCTTAGACTGGCGTTTCTTTTAGTAGCCTGTATATCTACGCTTGTAATCACCACGTATTTAACGAGTAAGCCCGATCGGTCTTACCTTTACGTCGTTTTCGTTCGGAGGGTATGTTTTATTGTTGAATAAAAGGTGCTGACTGTCCTACCGTAATGTGTTATTACAGAGCTTATGGCTCGGAGTGGCTTTTACAAAATCTTACTCATTTCGAATTGGAGTGGCCGACAACGCTCTCTGCAATGCCTGTCTTTGTGACAGGCATTGCAGAGAGACATTAGAGATATTACACATTCTGTGCGACTGTCCTGAATATAATGTTCAGCGACAGCACCTGGCATCCGTTCTAGCGCACCTTGACGCTAGACCATTGTCACTCGAAACGATTTTCACATGTCACCGACAGAAGACATCGCAGCTGAAAGCGACGAAGAGACTACTTCGGTTCTTGAAAGAGACGGGATTGGACAAGCAGCTGTGACAGTGATATCACGTACCACGCAAGAGTGATGGACTCCTGACGATGTGTGTGCTGTGCTATGTGCTCTCTCTCTCTCCCTTCCCCATCTTTCAGCCCCCCCATCCAGCTCCCATGTGTAGGGTAGCAAACCGGTTGAGCTAAACTGGTTAACCTCCCTGCCTTTCCTTCTCCACTTTTTCCGTCCTTTCTTCCTTCAGCTTGTCTGCAAACTTCTTACCGCTTACGGTTTACCGGGTTACCGCAGCAGCGGAAAACTGGTAGCGACGTCTTGCGACGCTCTGCGCAACAACGATTCTTTTGAAACTTTTTTTATGCGCTGCGTAAGTGTTCTTGTCGAGTGAAAATAATAAAAGCACTGCCCGCTAACGTTTATGTCGCTATTAACTCTTCACATTATCAGTTCTGTAGAATATGATAGGTCATTGCGGCATTAGCTTTGTGTGCTCTCTGGGGAAGCTTTGCGCTACAAAATGGCGCTACCAGCGTTATTGTTGCCGCCATGCACTTCTCCGGCATTCCGCAAACGGCAGTACCTTTACGGAAAATCCTTAAATATAGCTAATATTCTGCGCAAGTATCCAGAACCAACGCATGAATAAAACCCCAAAAGCGAGGGCGTGCTAATCGTGATTGACGCAGATTCCCGTTAAAGAGGTGCGACAGCTGTTGCTCAAGCACACAACGTTGTGAAACAGACGAGAAGAAGGGAAAGTGAGGAGCCCGATTTTCCCTAGTCACAACCATGAGAAGCCAACTGACAGTGACGGCCAGGAGAGCATCTGGGAGTAGGAAAAAAAATATAGAGAAAGACAGGGAGGTTAGACAACGGAGACAGCACAGGGTTGGCTACCCTCTGCTGGGGAAAGGGCTAAAGGGAATAAAATTTGGTAGAAGGAATAAAAAAAGGTAAATGTGAGAAAAAGTGTGCACAATAACGCTATGCAAAGCGCTACAGCTGCCAAAGTTGGTGGCACAAGTCACAAGTCCTTAAGAACCCGAGCAAAGCATTTAAGGCATTAAGTGCCGGAACCTGTCTGGACTATAGTGTCCTTGAACTTCTTCTTTCGTCAAGGGGCAATCGCCGAGTTTTACGAGCGTGGTCGCGAGGAAAACATATATCTTATAGAGCGTCGGGAAAATTAACTGTGGTTTTAACTTAAATGTAGAAATAATAAGGAAAATGGCAATGACTGTGAACAAAAAGACAGGCCGACGGTGGGCTCCTCACCCACAAACTGCGCATTCTGCATATGATGTACCAGTAGGGCTACGGTGGCTGCTATCTTTACCTACAATCTTGAGAAACAGCAAGTTAAGACAGAGAGAGCGAGAGCTTGATTTGAAACAGTAGTAAAATAAATGGGGTGATCTGATAGAGGGCTCCAAATTTTCCATTTAATATTATAGATATGATCTATATCAAGTTGTGAATGTAGAAAGAGAAGTTCAGCGCACTGAAAAGACGGAAAAATATGTTGTTCTTAAGTAGAAACGGTGCCTATCCGTGTCCAAGTGACTGAAGTGAGTGTGCATAAACATAGATACACAAGAACACGTGTACAACACAGGCACACATTGCCGAAGAGACGTTTTGCGTATGTGGCCAAAGCGCCTAACTTTAGATGAATACGATCTTTTAAGTAAACATTAGCACAGTCCGCACATATATATCTGATACGTAGAGAACCGCGACATAAAATAAGGACACAAAAGGTATTCGTTTACGTAGACAATAGTTTGAGGAGTTACACTCTTCACTTGTTCCCCCGGGTTTTCTCATTCCAGTCTCTCAACCTTGGTTCTTTTATTTATTCTTCATGCGTATTTATTTGCTAGACATTAAAAAGGCAGCGTACCGTGCGGTGCATCTTCCAGCAACTGCCTGCAAGGTGAAATCAGGCTGCAGTCAACAAACTCCACAGCTCGCATCACTTACATTTGGATGGCGGAAGTTATAATCTACTTTGAAAAAACAAAACGGACAGCTTTGAGTGCGTTCAGAGGTTAGCAAGTTGCCCGGGCGCTGCAGCAAACGTGCTAGGATACATGTTAGATTACGCGTCAAAAGGCTACAAAACATTGGGCGTCAGGGGTAAGCGATGACTGCAAGAGATACTGCTTCACCTCTGCTTCTATTCACAGCAGGTTTCGCAATCGCCTTTCGGCACCTAACTTTATTCGTGTCCAGTCGACTAGTACAAGCATTCATCTTGACGAAAGGGGCAAGGTTGAGCTCGACGAATTGCCCCCGACCGCTAGGTTTAAGCGTCCCGCCCTCTTCCGCGTGTGGGTGTGCGCGCGAATCACAGCCAAGGTTAGAGCACACCCTACCACCGAAAGTTTCGGTCCGGTCGCCAGCCGTTCTTCTCTAAGGCAGACGATCGAAGAAGGCCATCCTTCAAATCTAACACCCCCCTCACCCCCCCTCCCGGCCCCCAAATAGCAGCCACTCAGTTTGCACGTGTACGGACCCGCCCCTACTCGTAATGTCCCCAATTGGCGCTCCCGGTGAGCTGCAATAGATGAATAAATAAACTTTCAGTTCCTTGGCACTCGCTCGGTCGTGGCGCGCGCTGTAGTGGATGGGATGGCCTTTCACCCGGAAGAACCGATTTAAATGAAAACGTCTGGGGTCCCTCTTTCGGACGGTAGAAAACAATACAAGGAAGTTGACACACACACACAAAAATGGAGACGACTAAGTGACCAGTCCCAATGAAAAAGTGCGACGCCACAGAACGATATACACGCCGGTACGCAACAAAGGAGGACGAATAATACAAGGTACTAAAAAAATGAGGAGGCCTCATCTGCGACAGGCCTCTGTCCTCGTCGTCGTTGTGATGTTGTCATTGTTGTCGTTTTTGTCGTTGTCGTCGTCGTCATCGTTGTTGTTGTTGTTGTGTGCCACAACCAAACTCTTGTGAAGATGCGACAATAGAGGTAGAGGAAAACGAAAGGTAAGTACAGTGAGGTGCTACACAAACGCACCAGCCGACAGAAAACGCGTCGCAAGGGACGCATACAATTCACAGGCGAAAGCAACTATCCTACCACAAGCGTGTCGTAAAATGCGACATTCTGCTATATTTGGCGGGACAACGGGAATCTTAAAAAAACACTTGTGAAAACCAAATGTGATTAAAACGAGAAACGTGGGCCACGGGTCGATTCGAACATTTCGACGAGCACATTTCTTTCTCTTTTTTTTGCGATAACAGTTATATGGACACTCCAGACGTATTTCTGCCGTCGTCGTCACCGTGAGGTCCTTTATGAGTGAAAGTTTGTGAGGGTGGAGCCGGCGAACGCGGTTCAATCTCACGTGCGCGAGCGAGAAACGCCGCGCGGGATTCGTGCCCTCTCCTGTGGCGCAAGGCAATTGGGGTCAGGCGAGGGAGGATGGGCGTTCTTCCCCAGCGGCTGCAAGAGAACCACTATTTCTCGGTGTCCTCCTCGCCCGCCGCTCCGTACAGAGTGGAGACAACCGCGGCGTCTACTACGGTGTTAGCCACGCCAATCGCGGACGCCGTAGTAGACGCCTTTAGCGGATGCAATAGGACGCGGTGCCGGTCTTTAAAGCGTTTGCAACGTGGTCAAAGTGCGCGCCCGCGCGGGCTTCATCTTCAAAGCGATATGCGATGCTTGCAAATTGCGCGTAGTGCCGGCAGCTTCGTTTGCGCTGTGCTTTCGGCGTTTAGTTTGCGTTGAAGCGGCACGTGCACGGAGGTTAATTGGCTTGCGCCTACTGCCGCGATTCCTGACTCCAGCGTTCTCACAGTCAGTTTCCACTGTCATCGAGCGGGATCTGACCATGTTTACCTGTGCGCGCGTGACACCGTGCTGGTTAATTTAGCTAAAACACGCTGACGGGCTAGTTCGCTTGAATCCATGATTGAATGTCTAAGTGTGACTGAACAAGGACGTAGAAAGAAGCAGATGCGCAAAGACAGCGCTGTCTCTTTGTCTATCTGTCTCGACTGTCTCGCTGTCTCGCTGTCTATCTCTGTTTCTTTTTATGTCCTCGTTGAGTCACGCTTACACGTTCTATCATTGTTAATTTAGTCAGTAAGCGAATGTTTACGAGTTTATAAGGCCGATAGAACTACTATCCTTACTTCGTACAGCTATTTAATAAATTGCTATCGCAATCGGCGCTTCGCCTTTCGGGTGGAACTGCGATTTTTTTTTCCTGCTTATAAAGCGACGCATGCGTCGTAACACTGACAGAAGACTGGAGCTTCGTTCTTGCTTAACTTTGACACTTCTAAAGACGCAAAGTAAGTATTTAAATCAATGCTCTATTTTGCGATCTTCTGGCACGCCGATAGAAGCAACTACGCGATCTCCCATTGTTGTAACAAACATGAATTTAGCCAGTCGCCTGGTACACTTTCTATAAAACACGTTGCCGTCTTATTGACGTCGAGCTCGTGCGTATCCGCTAGAAAAGGGCAGCTTCAATTCTGTGGGTGACCCGTAGTCACCCATGGTTGGTGTGGTGGAGACCGCGATTAACAAGGTTTCGAGGACGCTTAAGCTTCGCTTTCGAGAGTGGAACGCGACAGATTTCAAAGATTCCCGAATGCTGTCACGCTTCCCGGCGTGCACTGTTTTCTCGCGGATGAGCAGAGGCGAGCACGATGGTGTTGTTGCAAGGAACCGAGTGGGTCGCGCCTCTCAGAAAAGAGGTTTGTGTTTTAGTTTCCGTGTAACATAGTTATGTTTTCCATTATGTTCAAATTAAACTCCGACGATATTATATCTGTAGGTTGCGTTTAGGTCGTACTTTACGATTTTTCTGATGTATTTTACCTTGAGGAATTCAATTATTTCAGTAACGCCTCTGCGCCACTCGGAGGGCCTGCGTGGCTGTGGGTCGGAATGAGTTTTCGCCAAGCGACGTCCGACGTCGACATAGGAACCTTTGCGACACGGGGCTCTTAAAGCTACCACGTTAAAAGGTACCTAATGCTGACTGCTTTATCATTCTTTTTGCGTCCTGGAGAGTCTTCTTCGTTCACCTACTCCAATGCTGTGCGCGCAAAAATATCGTTAAAACTTCTTTCTGGGCGAGTTGGTGCATACTTGACATAAGAATTGTAACAGCGCAAACACATGCAACCACAAAGCGCTCGTGTCTCGTCCTTCGTACTTTGTGGTTGCATGTGTTTGCGCTGTTACAATTTTTATGTCAAAAATATCGACAGTCTAGCTGTAGGTCCGCCTGTAAATAGCAACACGTCACCTCTTATTCAATTGCATGGCCACGATACTAACTCGCAGACGTCACCTCTAGGTTTCCCTACAACGCCACGTGGTTGTTTTTGGAACAAAATGCAAGTTGCGACAAGTTGCTTATACTAACCAGCGCAAAAGCAAATACTCCGACAATGAAACGGGAACGGAACAGTTGTTGTTTCATTTGCGGTTTATTCAACCGCAAAATGGGCTAATGTTCACAAAACTGTTGATCCAGCGCAGGGCAAGCGCTCTAAGGCACGCAATTCAAACGTGACAAAGAAAGAAAGAAAGAAAGAAAGAAAGAAAGAAAGAAAGAAAGAAAGAAAGAAAGAAAGAAAGAAAGAAAGAAAGAAAGAAAGAAAGAAAGAAAGAAAGAAAGAAAGAAAGAAAGAAAGAAAGAAAGAAAGAAAGAAAGAAAGGAAAGCCAAGCGTGGAAACAACGCACAACACTCTAGAACAATAACCTGTATCCTGCATCACATCGCGGGGGCTGCACGCCATAACACCATCTGTGCATGATTTACAGCGCTTCATTCTCGTGCGCTTGGCGTGCCTTCGGCGGTATCCCGGCTTTTTAGCGTGTGTGTGGTATAAAAGGCAGAACTGGCGTCTCACCCCGTAGTCCCAGCGCGTGGACTTGTTCCGACGTAAAATGTTCGATGGCGGACTGCCATTTCTGTGAGTGCTGCAAGAGCTCACGCGATACGCCCGGACGAGAACGGAGCTGAGAAAAAGCAAGCGGGCGCTGCCATTCCTAACGCTCCTAATGAGGATGTAATGCTACTATGGCCACTCACGCGCAGTGTTTGTATGAGCAGTCTTCACACAGAAAAGCTATATCATATAAGCGTGTTACGTTACTTTGTTTATTGCCTGCTTGACACGTGTAACGTTTACAATTCACACAGCCCAAATTTTGGGTATGTCAGCCCAGTGCACATTGCACTGACATACTAAATTCGTGAACTGCATGTTGCTTAGCCTGTATATACAAGAAGGTTGTTACGCTGGAACAGTACGTATGTTCACCTCTCCCCCATGTATATATATATATATATATATATATATATATATATATATATATATATATATATATATATATATATATCCCTCTTGTATTTAAATCTAATTACATTCGAGGTCTTCGCGCTGCCAACGAGAACACGATATATACTTTTTTTGAATACGGACATGGTAAACAGAGGAATAAATGGAATTCGTTGAAAAATTTTTATGTATTTTAAGAAAGCGTTGACTTAAAAACGCTACACGAAGAAACAAGACGGAAACTCGAGTTGAGAGGACAAAGCGCTTTGTCCTGTCAACTTATGTTTCCGTGTTGATTCTTCGTGTAGTGTCTTTATGTCAGCGTTTTATTAAAGGAAATCAGAATATAGTAAGTATGAAATATCGAGAGTACGTACAGAGTTGCGCATACAAAGGACACGGACCTTTCAAGGACCGTGCCATAAAGACACGGACCATAAGGACCGCGTCCTTTATGCGCAAAACTATATTTACTTATAGCGTACCAACAGGATCAAATACAGATACCTTTGTAAATATCAAGTATGTAATCGAATTTAATATATATATATATATATATATATATATATATATATATATATATATATATATATATATATATATATATATATATATATATATATATATATATATATATATATATATATATTAATCTGGGGTCTTACGTGCCACAACGACGATTTTATTACGAGGCACGCTGTAGTGAGGGACTCCGAATTCATTTTGACCACCTGGGGTTATTTAACGCGCATCCAATGCACAGTACACAGGCGTTTTTGCATTTCAGCCGCATCGAAATGCGACCGCCACGGCCGGGATTCGAACCCACGCCTTCGGCCTTGTAACGCAACGCTGTAGCCACTATGCTACCACTGCTTCTAACGAATCGAATTTTGAATAGTCAAACGCAGACGTATTTGTATACTTACAGTGGGAATATCCATTTTGGTATAATTAAGTACTACGCCTGTACTGACAAGAGGGAAAGAAAAAAACAGCTCTCAGAAACAAATGGTCAATTTTAAACACAATAGCACTAATTGTCATAAAGAAAGTGCGTAGGTAGCTGCTCGACGCCTTTAGAGCCTGGTGGCAAACAAGTTTTTTAATAATGAATTACTGCCGTTGGCTAGCTTTCCAAGAAAGCTTAATAAATGGTTGCCGAATAAAGATAACAAATTGTGTGTGGGGGGGGGGGGGGTGCGGAAGGGGGAGAAGCTTTTGAGGGACTTGTGTGGCTTAGACTTATGTATAAGGGCCCTGTTGCCACGAAAACGTCGATGGTTGTAGCGTAAAAGCTAAAAAACGCTAGACATGACAAGATTAAAAAAAAAAGCTATACGACAGACACGGAAGCTGTCATGTAGGGTTTCGCCGCGAAATCCAAAACAGAACTCCCATAACCCATTTTGTTTATGCAATAATTCGGAGAGTGTTGTCATTTTTCACTTATGGTATTTTTTCGGTCCATTGTTTAGGGCAAGGAGAACAGTAAACAGACTCCGACACTCGTTTGTTGCGAAATATTTGGTAAACACGATTTGGTGAACTCGATTTCAGCCCAAGGTCTAACGCACTTGGCGTTAAACAAGTCTCTGGAGTAAGCGGCGCTCTCAATAATATGTTCAGGAAAAATTTTGGAATTTTGGAGCATTAGAGTGCTGAATTATCATTCGTAGTATTCGCATACTATGCGAGCAAAGCTAGAGTCATAAACACATTTGTATGGTACTTTGTAAGGCGTTTTATCTGAGAAAGATTATTTTCGACACGGCAGTCCCAACCGACAGAGGCTAAAATCGCCTGTAAATTACACGGTACGAGAGCACCGCCACTTACACCTTCCTTCGAAAACTAAATAAAGTGTGGCAGTCAAGCTGTCTATACCGTCCACCTGTTGCAATGATCACGTTGTCTCGCAGAACGAGAATCCAGGTCACAGAAGCGGAGAGTAGCGAAGATCGTCTTTCGGAGGCTCTGGACTTAACTCTTGCCTTGCATTATTATCTGATAACACCAGTAACCACAAATAACGAATCTTTATCTGCCTTATAACACATTCTCGTTGCTTATCCTCCGTGAAAAAAGAACGAAAAAGAGAGAGTGAAAAGGAGCTCGAAGGAGACATGGTCAGACATAGAAAAATTAGTCGCCTTCCGACAAGCATTTAGTCGAGAACTCATTAGCAGCAGGTTGGAGCCTGGGCAAAGCAAAACAAGAAAACAAAACACCAGGAGCCATATTCTCAAAAGCTTTCAAACATAGGTGATCTTTATAGATGGCTGGCCGCTTTCTCTAATAATGTTTCCAGCATCAGGATTGGGCAGAAATTGCTATTTGGAACAATTCCAATGTAAGAAAGAACAATTCCAGCTTCCTGCAAGTACGTGTACGGAGAACCATCTACAGCTAAAGCAAAAAAACAACAACAGCGTTCATATATATAAGCTCAGCTGTCGCATTAGTTAAACGAAAGTATCTGCGCTGCAGGTCGTGCATAACATCTTGTGGTGCCTAAGTAATTATGACGCAGATTAAAAATTAACTTCCGAGTTACACGCGCCAAAACGACGATCTCATTATGAGGCACGCCGTAGTGGAGAACTCCTGAACACTTTTGATCCCGTGGGGCTTTTTTTTACCGTGCATCTAAATATAGGTACACGAGTGTTCTTTAATTTCGCCCCCAGCCACCACACCCCATCCTGCGACCAGAATCGAGCCCGCGACCTTGAGCTTAGCAGCGAAACGCCATAGCCGCGGTGGGTGCAGTTATTTTCGTATTGTGACAAACATCACCAACTGGCGTTGACGCTCATGTTCTAAGCAGGGGGACGCAAAGTACGTTTACGTTTACTACCGCACATTGTGACCCTCCTCCTCCCGGTAACTGCGTCAGACATCTCTACAGCGAATAATTCCGCAACGCATGAGGGGAGCATCTCCTTCGCAATTTCACAATCGCGTCCAACGCAGCGGTTCTTACGCCCGGTTGGGAAAAGCTCTGCAAAAGGAACGATTGCGAGCCAACTCAGCCGAGAAAAAGCGTTGAAGCTCGGGTCATTACGCGCTCGGGTGAACATTGCTTTCAGCGTGCCGTAGAGAGGAACAAACTTGATTATAGTACAGCGGCAGTTGGAATATAGCAGACGCCACATTAATTCGCTCGCCTTTGCTTGTCTCCGATTTTTCTTCACGTGTAAACATTGACACGCGTACGGTGTTTTACTTCTTGCTGGTGACAGCCTTTCGCCATAATATCACTGTTATCAGGCTATTACTCCACGTAAGGCGAAACTAACGTATGTACCCTACATTTTGCGAATGTTGTCGCAAATTCTGTAAGGAGAGAATCTTGTCCACGGGACTTGTTTTATCGGATCGCGCCCGCGATGCGGATAGTGTTGTACACTCTCGAGTACATACTCGAGGACTCGATCCTTCTCGCTGATTTCAATGTGTCAGCGGCCAGTCTAGAGATCTATCGACGAGAAATACTTTGCATTGCAGAGCTGCTGCAGTGGTACATTAGTAAACAGCGTACGGACTTCAACTGTCAGCTCGTATTCGACAACCGATGACACTGATCGCCGCTATCATGGTGGTTGGAGTGTTGCTTCTTTTTTTTCTATTGTTTAGATGTAGAAGCATGAGAAGGTAGGATAATAAGAACTGGTTATCCCAAAATCTCAGATTCGTTACGGAAAAAAAATAAGACCTCAAGGAACACGATACACTCACGAACAGAAGCACATGAGTGTCGTCTCATCTACGGGCACCTACACCGAAATCACAGTCCAGCAAAAATAGGATGGTCCCAGGGGCGAAGGAGTCCGCACAAGTTTCTTCGTGTACACATATAAGGACAACAGCACCGCGAGATCAGATCAGTTTAAAAGAACCACATTGTTTTGTCTCCATAAGAACCACCATAAGATTTGTCTCCACTAAAAAGTCGCGAAGGGCACTTATAAGTCGCCTCTGCTTATCAGGAAATGACCATGGTCCAAGCACTTTGCTAAATGTGAGAGGACACTGAGGCGTCGCAGTTGTCACAGTAACTGCAATGTGGGGGCGTTCGTTTTTTGATGCGGCACAAGAGGTGAGGCGTGCAGGCCACATCTAATCGCAAACGATGGAGAAACATGCCAAACGTGCGGTCAATCTTTCGGTGTGGTGAAAACCGTAGGAACGGGTCAATTCTGCATAGGAGTGAAGACTTTGCATATCATCGAATCATGCGTCTTGACAAAGACTGTACCGCAGAGTGCGAAGAACATTATTGGCTTCTGACACAGAAAACGTCACCAGTGTACCTAATGCGCTTCTTTTAAATGCGTAAGCATTTCTGTGCCCACCCAACGAGGAAACCCGTCCGTGCATCACATAAGACCAGGGCTTTTAAGATAGGGCCCGCCGCAGCGAGCGAATTCATCTTCGTGCTCCCTCTCGCTTCAACGCCAACTAAGCGGTGTTATGGTTGGCGTGTAACACCCCGGGCAAAAAGGATGCTCAAAGACCATGCCTAGCCGAAGCGGAGGATGGATTCCTAATTTGCCATGCTTGTCTAGAGTGGTTGCCGGTCGGGCAGGCGCCCCGCAGTGATGACAAGCCCTGAGAGTGGCTTGTTGGGCTAGTTGGTACATGGTTATGCTAGGAGAATGCCAGCAAACTTGAGAGTAGGAAAAATCAAGAGGCAGACAAAGACAAAGAGACAGGAAGGTGGCTGGACTAACAACTGTGCACGGAGGTGGCTGGACTAACAACTTGCAGTTACTCCTAGCATAACGATGACAAGCCCCATTGTGTGTGTGCGACCAAGGGGAGAACTTTCCGCGAACTGTCCAACTCTAGGGGAAAACGCGTTCCGCGAACCAGACAGGACCCCCGGGTTGCCGCCAGCGGAGACACGCTCGTGAAAGCGTCACCTGGGAGAATGGATCAGCCACCCATCCCCGACCAGACCCGCGGGTTGCCACCAGCGGAGGCAAGCTCGGGAAAACATCGCCCAGGAAAGTGGGAGCAGCCGAAAAGCAACGAGGGGGGACTCAGTGCGTGTCACGTGACGTTGACGTGAGCAAGATCCCGCCTACGATTTTAGTGGGCCTATTTAAGAGGCCCCGCAGTGTACTTTTGATCATCATTCATTCTCTTCTGATCCTTCACCAACCATTGAATAAACAGAGCGAGTTTCGCACTATAAATCGTCTCGTCCTTGCCTGGTCACCATGGTCTACCGGACGCCTGCAGGCCGCCGACAACGCCACGCTACCCAATAGTAACGTCGGTCGAGCTTCGAGAAACGGCGTCGCAGCAGCGGCGAGAACACAGCACACACGAAGCTATCAGCACTCGGTGTACTGCGTCCCCGTCGCAAATCGCTTTCAAGATGGGGCTCGCGCGTCTCGCTTCAATGCGAATAAAGCGGCGCCAACACAGGCTTACGTGGTCGCGGCATACGCAATCGCCGCCGGAGTATGGTTGATCACAGTTTATAATGGTTCTACGAGGATGGACAAGTTGCTAAAGAACGATAACGACTTATAATGATCGGAACATCATTAGCGCCCCTGTCGCCATCACCTTCAGTAGTTTGCTTGCGTCATCAATTCAACTTGCGCCGCCGTCCGCAACAGTTCGTGTCGCCGCAGCGCTGTCGTTTATAGTGGTCGTATCAAGTTTCATAACATTGATAATGACGCCGGGCTGCGTGGAGATCAGAGAGTACCATATTTAGACAATCCCTAGAGCAGTTTCTGAGTGCACATTTTCTGGGCACAAGTTCTCCCGATAAAGGGTTGAATTTTTAACTCACACTATTCACAGTGTTTAATTGTTCAGTCTCGCTGAAGTGTGTAACTATAAAATGGGTGCCACTTTATAGTTACATCCGATGACACTGAGTTCCGCGATTGTAGTAGGAACTTGATTCCGTCTTCTGGACTTTAGCCATGGGCTCAGTTCATTCTTAGAGAAGAATCAATCATTAGAAAAAAAGTAAGGCAGGGATGTTAACCAGTTAGCAGTCCGGTTGGCTACTCTACGCTGGGGGAAAGGAAAGGGGAAATAGAAAGAGTCACTTATTTTGACCATAGATAATCGTTGGCATTCAGTATGAAAGTAGCCAAGTTAGAAGCAGAAGAAAGTGTCGCGCCGTTCGTTTGAACCAACATCGTTCCTGTTTCGAATACTGTGACACTGAAGTGAAAGCCACAGCTGAGTTCAGCCAATCAAGAGCGCAGTCAGGCGAATGAGCGTATGTCTGAGGTGCATGTTTCTCGATATGCGAGCTCTGTCTTCTCATCCTCGAGTGCCGTAGCACGGTCCGTAGCTTTCATTAGGCAATGCGACACTATATTGAGACGGCCGTGTGCGCGCATCAGGTAATGTGGCGTAAGGTCAAAGTTCGCATAACCATAAGTTTTCATACAGCCCTACATCAGCGCTCAGCGTGTTCACAACTGAGGTGTGAGGACAGTGCTTTGCAATAATGGAATCAGACTTTATAAATGGCGTAATTTCACGCGACCCGCAGGCTTCTTGCCGTGCATTGGTAGCTTGCTGTTGTGACGCACGCTGGGCGAACATATCTGGCCTAGCTTAGTCGTTGGCGGAAGCCAAATGTTTTGTAAGGGCAGGCGTCAGCCGAACGAGGCCAGGTGTCCGGAGACGATCGAAATTCGTCTATCGTTCACCGCTTGTGTGCTGCGTGAACTACAAGGAAACGTACTTTCTCACACGTTTTAGATCAGCCTTCTTAGATGGCACAAAGTCAAGCGCCTCGCATGCCTGTGTGTCATCCAGGAGGTTCTGGTTGATTTAGCAATAATGAGTAGAAGATCATGCAGGCTAAAGATGTTAAAAAAGAACTGATATGAGTCACATTACGTGGTTAAGTTTGTTCCCATAGCGCTAACAAGCCGTCTGCACAGTACCGTCTCCTTGTGGAATAGCGAGCACATCAACGATTACTTATGCTGGCTTACCTTCGTGCTGCGATTAAGGATTTCCTGTCAGGAAACGTTTTAGGTGCGAAACGCTGATTCGCGTCAGAGGTCAAGTCTCAATCCGTGCATGAACTTTCCAAATACTCGCACCAACTGCGTCTTCTGTACCACGGGTAGCTTCACGAGAACAGGTCATAGTCGAGGGCCGGATTCGAACTCGCAATACGTCGCTTCCGACGCGAACGCTTGCTCTAAGGCGACGAGTGTGCTGCGTCGCCAGTCACATTTTTGCACATGAAACCAGTGAAAGCTTTCTAAGTTCCTTTAACTGAAAAGTGTGCCTTAACACAAGTGCATATACGATCAAGGCACGTGGCCAGTGCAGCGCATGTGTATTTCAGTACACCAGGAAAGGCATGCATTTAGCATTGAGCCCATCAGAGCACATTGCAATGTTTAAGCAAGGTCCGCGCGCTAGGCCTCTTCGCCGATGGTAGCGAATCAAGAATGCACGAGGAGACGCATGGCCAATTAGGCTCTTAGTATAGCTATGACGGGGCGTCATGGCTACTAAGCGTCATACTACTAAGTGGGCGGTGCAAAGTGATGCCGTGTGGACTCCTTCGTGAGCATGCCGCAGGGAAAGACGCCTTTCTTCCGTGGATGGCACACCGTTATGTAACTAGTCAATGTGTGTCTTCGCGCTCGTTAATTTTTATGCGAAGCATATTACGAGAGCTCAACCCAGCTCCTCAGGCGCGGCGGTGTCGCCATGAAATCACGTGACACCGTGACGTCACGACAGAGGAGAAGTGGCTTTGGCTCAACTCTTGCAAGACGGGCTGGGTGGGAATCGAACCAGGGTCTCCGGAGTGTGGGACGGAGACGCTACCACTGAGCCACGAGTACGATGCTTCAAAGCGGTACAAAAGCGCCTCTATAGTGAGTGCGGTGTTGCCTTAGAAACGAGCTGTTTCTAAGGTGTGCGTCTCTTGCTCAGGCGCACATTTCGTTGCCGCGCCGAACGCTGCTTTGCTCGACGCTCACCGCGTCCAATGCGGGGCGCGTAGTCGCTGCCCTGTAGCCCATTGTCTTACACCCCTTGGCGGGTCGACGGGAACGCTGTCGCGTTCCACTCTTGAAGGCGAAGAAGTAATGCATGAGTTGTTTCTTCGTCTAGCCGAACCAAATATAGCCAAGCAACAGCAGTTCACCAGGCTAAACAGTGGTTCAACAACTAAAATAAAGGCTAGTATGCTTCGCATCCTGGGCTTAACCTTACCTAAGCCACAGCCATTTTTTTTTTACCTTTCTTTACACGCCCTGGACTCTTGAGCAGACAGTCAGCGTTCTCAAAATCTTTTACGTAGGCTGGTAGACCTGAGGAACTTCCGCAACTCAGTTATAGGCTTCTGCGCGTAGTTCCTTTGGAAACATCGACCTGCAACTTTCTGTTCCGATAGGGGACGATTGTGCAGTCTATCAAGCACTGTGCACATCAGTTGCCTCTCGGCGCCACAGCGCGGGCACACACAGAGAAAGTGCGTGAATGTCTCCTTAGAGCTAGTTCTTTCTCCCTCTGTATTTGTTTCATGTATGCAATAATAATAATAATAATAATAATAATAATAATAATAATAATAATAATAATAATAATAATAATAATAATAATAATAATAATAATAATAATAATAATAATAATAATGTGTGGGGCTGTCGACAACTGCACTGAGGATGACGTGGGAGCTTTTCTCTCATTGTCTCTTCATGCGCTCTTTCTTTCGATACGATATACCCCCCCCCCCCCCCCATGCAGAGTATCCCACCAGAACTACCTCTGGCTAACCTTCCAACTGTTCTATAGATTCTTCTCTGACTCTCTCCCACTTTCTCCTCTCTTAGGCAAGCCTTTCTTCTATGAAAAATAATCTCTCGAAATTCTCAAGCGCTGTTGCAGACTTGTCCGTGTGTTCTGACGGCCGTCTTAGGCTTACGTTGTTCGTAGCCTTGACGAACTTTGCTGTAAAATAAATTAATTGCACCGTCCGTTCAACACATTCGAGCTGAGATTCTGAGCAGGTCACAGACGTAGCATGAATATCCTAAGTATCGATCGAAGCCGACTAATAAACCGGTCCCTCACCTTTCTTTGCATTCGCAGTCATTTAATGAAAAGTTCAAATAAAAACAGAAATGTTTATAGTTTCCGTCTTAATGTGAAACACCCCATACAACGGATGCATACACCTCCAGTAGAAATAGTATCTTTTTTTTAATTTCTGGTATCAAGTATCGTCAGTGACAAAAAAATCATATATGCGTTCCATAAGTACTTCACCGTTATACAATTGTGTAATGCGGAGAAGCATACACGTTGTGTTGCGCTGAACGCAAACGAGATTTTGCGCAAGTGCTAAGTGGAAACAACGTGTCATTATTTAGTATGTCTCGCCGGCGCCTCCAGGAATCCCGATGGGTAATTCGGACACCCGAGCTGGAACCCGAACTGGTCCGTGGACTGGGGGCTCACCGAAGCCTCCGCGGGCCTACGGTGAATAAGATCGGCTGCCCGTGGGAGCGGATACATGATCCTCACATGCGAACATCTACCCTGCGCGAATCTGCCTCGGCGGCCATAGCCGATGCGTAGCCATGGTTCCAAATGTGTATTCCCGCCACCACTTTGAGGACCTGGAGATCCTGCACCACCCGCTTTATTTCATCCTCAGGCGCTCTCTCCTGAGGCCTTCGTTTGCCGGCATTATTTCTACATGCAAGCTAAATTACATCACAGCAATACATATGTATATTACGGTGAGGCTACCAAAGCACATACGCCCTTATGGAACGCATATAAGTATTAGCCCTGACTCATGGTTGTTATCATCATCATCATAACTGAGACTATGACCACAATTTGGAAAAAGCTTCGAGCCGCGCCTGGCAGCAGCGCTTTTAGACCTGTGTTCGAGGTGAGAACATGCTGCAACAAATCCCACTCTGCTGAAAGGGATTCCG
Organism: Dermacentor albipictus; assembly: GCF_038994185.2. NCBI lineage: Eukaryota > Metazoa > Arthropoda > Arachnida > Ixodida > Ixodidae > Dermacentor > Dermacentor albipictus. The sequence continues at coordinate 134,423,903 of NC_091825.1, read as the reverse complement.
AGAGCGCGGCGGTAGGAGACGGGACTATGGCGAAGCACAGCAGTCATCAATCCAGCCCTACAGCTCAAATACTCGGGGGCCACTTGTACTTAACTCCTGAGCAAATAAACCCGTGGGCCAAAAAAACTTCTCGAAACCGACAATGAGTTGTGTATTATGGCCATAAACGTGACTCGTAGTCTGCTATACCATGTTCGTTATATGTCTGCGACATCAGCGCGAACGAATCCTTTGTGTCAAGGTTCCGACGCACAAAAAATGTTGATATCAAGGAACAAAAAAAGAGAAAGGATGTGTCAAGGTTCCGACATACAAAAAATGTTGGTATCAAGGAACAAAAACAAGGAAGGAAATGATGTCGCTGATTCGTCAGCTAGTACGAATCACTGCCGGAGCTCGGGTCCCTCGGGGCCTTCCTAGAAGGACGGACGCGGCAATATAATCGGTTTAGCGACAGCGGAAACATACAGCTACAGGTAAAACGGGACTGGCCTTGGTGGCACTAGCACTTGAACGGACATCGTGTGTACCCGAACGTGCCCTTGTCCAATGAAATAGGAGGCAATGGCAGAAATGAAAGAACATCGCTACGAAAAAGTGGCAAAGAGGAAATCAATAGGCGGCATAGGTGCGTGAACGCTGAGCCAATATTTATTCGCTACTTATTCGCACCTCTCCCCATCCCCTACACTCCTCCCAAGCACTGGCCTTTAATTTTTTCGGTCAGCTCTCCAAAGGCGTACGTATTGTGAGGGCAGCAAACAAGAATACCTAAGGTTGTGGCACGTGGTTCCCTCGAACGCCAAACAGAACGCCAGAGCCACCATACACGCAGAAAACGTGCCCGCGCGTCGGCGCCCCGCCCCAGCCGCCGGCGACGCAGTTAACAATGGCGATTCCGACTAATTCGCGGCCTTCGCACGAAGTGCAAAGCCCTGCTTTGGTCCGTCCCCTCGCGCTCGCGATCGACCTCAAAACGACGGCGCGCGACAAAAAAAAAGAAAGAAAGAAAGAAAAAACGTGCCCCGTTCTCGCGGCCTCCTCATGCGGTGGTGCTGCTGCTACTGCGGTCGAACGCACGCGATATGCAGCCCCTCCCTCACTTCCTCACCTCTCCCCCCCCCCCACCCCCGCAGCTTCTCCTCCAGCGTTGTGTTCCCCGGCTCGCCTCGGTGTCCTACCGCATACGCGACTGGGGCCCCTGTCGAGCCGCGCGTCATTGCACACGGCAGCGGCGCCACCACCGCCAGAGCGCGCCCGGTGCGCTGGACGGTTTGTGTCCGGCACTGCGCGGACTGCTGCGACACGCCGTGCCCCGTCAGCCGTGGCAGGGACGCGCCCGGGACTCGCGGCGTGCACTGCGCACTTCTACGGCGTTGCGCAAAGCTGAACGTGCGGTTTCCATCGGGGCCGGACACATTGTGTCTGAACTGTAATTCACCGTGTCACTCACTCTACGAGCGACTCGCTCACTGACCGGACCACTCGCTTACACGTTGCGAAGCGCATAACCGAGACTCCCGCGTGCGCATGTACCGGAGCAGTGACAAGAGCACTTGCCCATTAAATTGCTCGCTCCGCACCTTTCTTCTCTCCCCTTTCTCTTGCAGACTCAGTCACTTGATCGATTGCGTTCTCGAGTTACCCGAAACATACACAAAAGCACTTCTTAGTAACCACCACAGAGGTAAAGTCTCACTCACTCACTCACTCTCGCTCACCGATCTGCTCGCTCCTCACTCACTCACTCACTCACTCACTCACTCACTCGCTCACCTCTAGCGCGAGGTAGCCTGAGCGCGTGCTTGCCCTGGCGAAGAGCGCTCTTGAGCGCTAGCGGTTCATGACGCGCGATGACCTGAAGCTTGCCCCTTGGTTGGACCTACCACGACGTCTTTCCTATGAATCGTCCTTTAGGGCGACTATCTCTATGCTACCTTCCTTTCTTTTTTCTTTCTGAGTATATGGCGGGAGTCTGTTCAGCCGCGAAGGTTGTTTACTCTCACACCAAGTTTCTCGGGTAACGTTGTTTCCTGAAGAGTGCGCGCCGTGTTTGTTGACCTGTCTGGTATTGTTCCTACTGTCGAGAATGTTTTGCAGCGGAAGTTCTTGACCTGTTCACGCCTTTGTTGTTGCTCCCCGAGCCCTGGTATTTTCTTGCACCCCTTTCGAAGATATGCTTTATTATTATTATTTTTTTTTGTGTGTGGAGGTGTGATAACGCTTTCCTTATGTTGTCGTTCGGTGCGTTTCTCATCGGGTAAGTCCAAGCTCGCGAGCCCTCCTGGGTTGAAAGCGTAGTGATTCAAGATGCATAGCGAAAACTTATAGACACGAACAACCGCATCAAGAAAGAAAGCGTTTTCTCTCAGCGCTTGTTCGCTTCCACGTCCAGATGCTCGCGCACTGTACTTGACTCTCGCGTGCCTTTTATTTATGTTTGTGCCTGTCACGTTCCCTCCATTTCCTTCTCACGCGCAGGTGCATACTTTTGTGTTCGCTGTAGCAGGTGTCACGACGGTGTGATCTCGCCGGCTTTGCGACCCCAACGGTTCGTTGCTCAATGGCCACGTCAACTCGTAAGTGTGTCGTAAACCATCGAAATCAAGATAACGGCACGTCGCCGCGACCAACGGGTGCCCACCTTCGGCGCGCCGCACAAATGCGCGCGCGGCGGTGAGCAGGAAGGGCGACCTGTGCGTCCAAACGCGATCGACTCGACGTACTGCTACGGAGACCCCGCGGCTCGTGCTTCTATTTCCGAAATGGTGAAAGGCCACTAGTTGGTTGCGACGCATGAGGGGGGGGGGGGGGGGGTCCGAGCGCGACGTCTGCACGTCCGTGCCATATAGTTATATAGTAGACGCGAACGGCGGAGCCCACGGTCGATTGCCGGGTGACGCGCTACCGGAGCGAGGTTATATACCGCTCGGCTCCCCCCCCCCGCTAAATGGAGTGAAGCATCGACCGCGCTCGGCCTTTTATTTAGTCACGCTACGCGACAGCCTCGTGTGCGCGGCGTGTCTACCGTCTGCGAGCGTCCCACGTCACGTACAGGGGCCGAACGACCCCCCCTTTAAAGTGCACCGAGTTCCGAACAAAAAATCACAAGGACGCGCTACAGTGCCGGTATAGAGCTGCAAGTGTCTCGTTTCGGCCAGCACGGCAAGGATATGATGATGATGATGATGATTCCCTTGAGTTTGGCGCATACCCACTCACGGGGATTGGCCAAGAGTCGGGCAGACTTTGCTTCTGTGTTCAGGTAATGAATTTAAAAATCTACAATTTTGTTGCATAAATTGAAGCGAGCAAAGTTCAAAACGGTTCATTAGACTGTCATTCAATCAAGGTAAAAAAATTATATATGACATAAATGAGGCAATAAAGGGAGAATGAAAAGAATAATACGGTCAACAACGAAATCGGTTTGATTCAATAATGAATTTTTCTAACGCGATGCACACATTCCTGTGTGATTGCCCAAGCACAAATGCTCCAAAAGACAGCAGTACTGCAGTGTTAAATGGGAGGCCGAGCTGTCACACTGTAATTTCTAATGCCATTTTCGTCAGGGAGGAGAAACGCCGGCATTCCAGTAAGTAGTGTTCGATCGTCTCTAATGAGTTGCAAGATTGGCACAAAGGGGATATTGCCAGACCAGATCGGTGCATGTAAAAATTTAGAGATGGGACTCGACAGCGCAGTCTCGTTAATGTCACTTCCGTTTGTCTTGTTTTGAAAAATTTCCTTCTCCAAGCGAACTGTAAGTGGTGTAGTTCCGAGGATGATTTAAGGTTTGATTGTGATGTTAAAAGGATGTATCTTCTAAACCTGACAGACGTGATAAAACCCATTGTTGGAAGAAAGGTAAGCACCGGGCCGCTGATAGAAGCGTCGGCCAAGCTGTCTGCCACTTCATTCATAAATATGCCTTTGTGCCCAGGCACCCATATTAATCGTAAACTCCGCACATGACTTGGAGCCAGTGAGTACAATGTTTTTGATATATGCGACTCGCCGGGAGCGGTAAGTGAGGTGCACAGCGACAATCTGTGGTTATTACCGCGGTTGTTCTGGAAGATCGTAGCTCACATAAAGCTAGGACAACAGTTAGGAATTCCGCTAGGTATATTGGAATGAAATCGGCAAGCCGAATAGAAGAATACCAATCCAATGATGATGAAAAAAGGCCTTTTCCTCACTCTGCGAAGCATCTGTTGCTGTAATTACGTTAGTGTGGAGCTGATTCAAGTGACCCTGGAGTAAGCCGTTAAGAATATGCGAGGGAAGCTGCTTTGCTTTATTTGGGTATAAGTCATCATAAGTAATAACCAATGAATTTGAGATGCTGTTTACCGTAATTACACCATTTATATTTCCTGTTAATTGTGTATATGTGTATATGTGTTCAAAATAAATAATAATAATAATTATTATTTACATCTAACGGATTCAATAACGATTGCGATATAATCACTTCTGGGGTGCTATGCAGGATGCGTCGAGTTTGGCGAAACTCGGGATCTTCACGAGCTCTGGCGACACCCCAAGATGAAAGCACGAATGGTACCGAGACACAGTTTATCTTTCGACAAGCCTCCAGTTTCATTGGTTTATCTAGATTCACTCTGGCTGGCTATCATTCCTTGGGCGTTGCCTTCTGGGCGGTCGACAAACTGGGGCTCACGTGATCATACCGTCGGTGCATGGTCGTGCCTTCTTTCACTTGTTTGTCGTTCCACCGAGTGCATTACATGCAGAAGCAAGTTGTAAAACAAATGCATTTAGTACAATATTATTAGTTACTTTAACGTGGTTTAGAAGCATTTTGAAGCTTACGAGATGTGCACTGAATGCGTCTTAGACTAATTTGTAATTTAGTACGCTTCGCATTATACCACGAGGGAGCGCTGTAGTGGCGTCATCACATCCATTCACCGGGCAAGCATGGCGGCTAAGCATCAGAGAGGCCCAGTGTAAACAAACCCGTACAACGAGCTTGCAGTGCGCGACGTAGTGATCAGGCTCGACGAAGGCCACTATTTCTTGGATAGTTCTGTTCCTCCGTGGGCAATCTTCCCGTGCACCCGGTAAGACTGCCAATAGCTTCGGCGATTTTACAGATCGCAACGCGCACCTACTGTTCACGGCGAAGTGCTGAAGAAACAACTTGTCCGGTGCTGCTTCTGCGAGTGCGCTGAGTTCCTCCACTCTGCGTGACTGCGAGCGTCACGAACATTACATAGTGTGGGCAAAAGGTAGACATCCTATATAGCTACGATGCGACGAGGCGGTACCGACGATGGATCTCGCTACCAACACAGTGAAGGAGACTTCGACAAACTGCAGATAAGTATATTTCTACTGTTTCATATTTAGCATAATAAGAGTGCGCGGATTAAGTCACTTTCGTAGTAACGAACTGAATGTCCAGCAGTTTAAAGAAGGCAGTGAGAACCAATGAGTGTTCGTGCTTTTACGTGCAAGTGGGCCCGCGAAACAATGGAATAGATGAAGGTAACCTTCACTAACTTGGTGAGGCAACAGAAATTCATGAGTGACATTAAGCTAGAAAATTTATGGAAAAGTATCTTTATCCAAGTGAAATATCAATAGCAAGTACTGATATAAAGGAGGAAACTTATACAAAAATTTCATGGGTTGAACAGCACATGGAAGGCATTACCGAATCGTGATCGCCACGTTACCGCTATCCTTGAAAAAAGTCTAGAATCATTGCATTCCACCGGTTATGCAATATGGGACATAAACCTGGAGGTTAACAAAGAAACTTGAGATGTCAAGGACTGTGTAGAAAGCGAAGTAAGAAAAATTGTTGCAGATAGCATTAAGGCAGAAAGACAGTGGCGTAGTAAACCGTGGCAACTGATATGCTAGTTGAGATTAAAAAAGAAAGGAATCGGCAGGCAGGCCATGCACGTATTCGATCACTTGTTGCCAATTCATATCAGGTGATTACATAAGCATTACAGAATGAATGTCAAGGAGAGAGAACTACAGCCAAGGATGGTAGAAAATTGCGTAATGGGACAAGAATATGATGTTTGTAGGCATAGGATGCAATCAGCTCGTATAAGACGGGATTGTAGGGTGAGGCATTTGTTTTGCAGCGAACAAAAATAGGTTTGTGGTGCTGACAGTAGAGACTCGTGAAGGTGCAGGGCTACCTCAGCTGCTGGCACACTAATCAACATGACAATTGGCTCTGAAAAAGAAAACCCCAGTTTTGAAAAATAAAGCAATGTTGTCCCAACGCATTGTTTTACTAAGCATACTACACTAGAGGCTTCCACATTAAAGGGCACTTAGTACTAATAGTGCAACGAGCATTTTTCTTTGTAAATAATGGTTTGTATGTGGCTGATTCATTCCAATACACTTTTTTGCAGCAAAACATTCTGCTGCTGGAGCCACTCAACCGCCTGGTGGCAGTAGGCGAGCGCCAGGCACGTGCTCTTGAGAGTGTGGCAAAGGTCCAGAGGGCTGCTCCGCAACAGTAGTATCGGTGCCCTCACTGCTGTCCTGTCGAGCCCACAGAAGGCACCTTATAAAGGAGCTTTCAGTTTATTATTTTGTTTATTATTGAAGAACATGAATAAAATTATTGCAGTAAACATTGTGCTGTGCATATTAGGAGACTTATAACATGCACTTTGTGTCCCTTCAAAATAGGCAAAAACGTAAGGCAACCTGTGCCACTCTTGGACCATGTAAATAAAAAAATACACTAATGCAGCATACACGTCATCATGCTGTTTGTTCTTTCTATGTGCAAGAATACTGTGCGTGTTCATTACCACAAGATGAACGGTGTGTGTAATTCACAATGAAGAAAGGAAACAGCAGGAGCTTAATAATGCTATCACCTATAGACTGTGCATATGACTGCAACACTCCCCGATTCAAATGTGCCATTACATGCATGTTCGATACCACATATTCTTTAACATTGTCTTATAATTGCATGTACCATATTTCACACATCTTAAGCCCTTGCATAGCACACTTCTGATGTATCCATTTCATAGGTCAAATAATTGTACACTTTGTCCTTTTGTGTTGTATGAAAAGCAGCATCCTTTACAGTCGGATAAAACTTCAGAAGACAGGAGAGGCCCCACCCAGATGACCAAAGCGCAGCAGCCGATTGCCTACACGTCTAAAGAAATAGTCCCTCTCCAATGAGCAATATTAGTCTGTCTGGCGGCACGATATCAGTCTCGAGTGCGTGCCCATTGGTGCAGGCTTGTGTTCACCTACCTTAAAGTGCAGATTCCGCAGCCTCCTAAAGTTGTATCCGACTATAGAAACACGTAATGCCTTGCACCAGTTGCATAGACTTCTGCAATTTGATAGCACACAATGATCAGGAGCAGAAATCTATAAAGGCATCCAAGCAAAGCTGGCTGACAACACTTCCATTATAAGGGGCTGAAAAAGGTCTCGCCAAATATTCCCATGACGTCCTTGAAAAAGAGGTGGTGTTTGGCACTTCTTTAGAATCAAAAACAGATTACACTGAATGCTGTGTAGGACGTCAAAACAAACTGAGCTTGGTTATTTGCACAGCATGTAATGGGAGGTCGAGCTTCACATAGGAAACAAACTGCTCTGTCCAGTACAATTTTGAGGCCGGTATGGCACCTATTATGGCACCGGTATGGCACCTATTATGTCAACAGTGTCTATATACAAATTACACTTTTCACAGGCCATTGATTTCACCATTATTTTTGTGTGATGGTTCTTTCAATCAGCGCTTGTATTACATGAGCAGTTGGATTTGAAAGCAAAGCTTTGTTTGCAAACCTTCCGACTTCCATAAGTGTGTGGCAAGGCACTGGCATGTTGTCGAATAGCTCACACTTCCTCGGTCCTGCACCAAAGAGGCCCAATGCTTTATTTTAAGTTGGATCGCACAACAATTCAACGGCACACAAAGAAGTGTAACACACACAGCAAAGCATTCTGCTGTGTGTATTTCTCTTTGTGTCCCGTCGAGTTGTTGTGCAATTAAACTTCAAGCTTCTGTACCAATACACCGTCTTCAACCTCACCAATGCTCTAGTTATTAGCCCACAATGGTGCACATCTTTGAAATTTCCCAACACAAATTAGTTCTCCGAAAAATCACAAATGTTAAATTTTGCAGCACAGCTGTATGTATGAACGTGCCATATTCTTTACCACTAAACTCACAGGAATCAAAGAGGCAAGCATTAACCAGCCTTGCTGCTGCCGTTACCATTATCATCATGACACCAATGGAAAGACAGTGCAACGTTTCAGTAAAGGGAGTGCTGGAGGGAAAGAAGTGACAGCGAGGGCTTACAATAAAAATAACAGTCACGAGACATGTTCAATGCCAATATATGCTGCATGTCGCTCAGCCTACTTTGGCAATACGGCAAGTGTTTACTCGTTTGGGCATATCACGTTTTGTGTAATCATTGCTCTAAACCTGTACAAATGGTCTATTTGCTCTGCAAGTTTTATTTTTATCATGGTAGGTTAAAGACCCACTTTTCATTGGCATCTGCACCACATTTCTTCCGATATGTAATAATGCCTTGGTGGTTCATGACATCTTCACGTACAGAGAGTTCTGCAGAGTATCGGATGTGCATTGTTCTAATGCTTAAGAATTAGAGCCCCATTATAAGACGAAAATATACAATTTATCCATCCAGAATAACGCCGCCCCCCCCAAAAAAAAAGAAGATGCACTGAACCTCTGGCACATGCATCGACAGTGAACAGAGCAAACAATCTGAAGTATTTTCTTCATGCAAGCCAACACACTAAGATTCTCAATGCATTTTCATTTCGCCACAAATGCATAGGCACAACCGGCTTGGCGCAACATCCACATCTCGCGCTGCAACAAATTGTGCAATGCCTCGCTGTTTCATAGTGCGGCCGATAGATTACGCATGACCAAAATTCAGCATTGTGCATACTTAGTAACTTCACCAATGAAGAATCCCAAGTTGTTTATGAGATTAGGATTCATAGGTTACTTCACACAATTAGTGATATCCATTTATCTATTTATACTTAACCCCTTTCCCAAGAAAGTGAGCCATTTGGAAGGCACCCTGACAGATAAGTAGAACAATCGACAAAAAGTGATCAACCAGAGAAAAAGTCTGTTAATCACAGTAACGCTGACATTGAAGGCGCCTTAATTCCTACGTACGTTCCGTCGACACACCCGACTACGTTCGTAATGTTCCCACGAAGTGGGAAGCATTCTTTTAAATATGCCCGCTCCGCCGCAGTATTCTGGAAAGCTAGCCACCGCTTACGCACTGCCGCATCGATAAGCGCGTCATACGCATCTCTGACACAGTGGCTAACAGTAGTTTGATGGCGTCCGATGTAACGCTCGGCGCCGACGCTTCCCTGAAAACTCCCAGTCCCGTAGAAACGGAGGGCACAGATGACTTGCTCTACGACGGTGAGCGAATGAAGCCCGCCACGCTGTCTCCGCAGACGAGAGTCTTCGCCTAGCTCGTCACACAGCCAGCACACTGATGTCTTCGACAGACGAAAATGACGCTGAAACTCCCCGTCGGTCATGCAGGTGAACGGGTCCGGACGGTCATACTGACGCTTGCTGCCGCTGGATGCAATGAAACAGGCTGCTGCTGCCGCCGCCATGTTCCCGAGTTGAACTCGGAGGGGGTTTCGCGATGTACGAGATTAGCACGAGTTCGCCTGTCAATCAAAACCAGAGGTCACGCCCCGCGCGAGGCATGTAACTATTGCGCGCGCACCCACTACAGTTGGGCCACGCCCAACTTATCTTCCGGCAACAGCGACGCGGTGTCGAGCTGAGAGGCATCAACAATCTTGACCGCCGACATAAATCACGCACAACGCACTGTCATCGGTGATGTACTGAGCACCACTATCGAAAACAAAGCGTTGACTGTCGCTGGCATACATCCTCTCGGGCTGAGATGGCCGCACAACACGGTTTCACTGCCTGCATTGCGGCGCGTAGCGCACAGTAAATAATTATCGGCACGTCACTGTAGGTGCTTGCAAGGCGTCGAGGCGTCGAGGGGGACGACGATGCTGAGGAGTGCTTATTGCAGCAGTCGTTTCAGATGGCTGCTCTGTCATCGGTGATGAAACGGAGCCACAACGTCGTGAACACGATCAGCGTCCGAGAATCGCTCGCTCTTCTAGGCCCAGTGCAATGGAATTTCTTCATCACAAGCACTGCGCACTCAACAGTTCCAACACCTCTCTCCGTTCGAAATCTGATTTCATAAATGCACACAAGAGCCCTCACCTGCCAAAATGCGAGTGCTGCGGTGTCGTTACGATATCCATCTGCGATCGCTGCTGGCTCCAGCAGAGGTAATCCGCAAGCACCTTCGACTGCACAACACACTCATATACTGCGTACATGCGCTCAGAGGCGCCTTCACTGGGCAAGCGATGACAAGCGATGAATTCTGTCGCTGGGGAAGCACGCACGTTTCGCAATGTATCGCAGAGGCTTCGCGCACAAAGATAAACTGGTACATTTTCACTGAACTGCGTCACTACGCACTCTAAAATAACATACCGCCATTTTACAGCGACAGCTGTTGTGTCGTTTTTAGTCGGTAGAGCGGGGGCCTTAAAGCCTAGTGAAGCGCCTGCGATGAACAGCCGTACCGCGGCGCTGCGTTTTTATTCCCCTAATACAGAAAGAGTGGCCATGACCCTCCATGGATCATGACCGACATTATTGAGAATAGCACTGCAGCGCCCCTAGGCGACTTATCACCGTATGAACGCCCTCGTGCGTGCGACCCGCTTCAATGTACCGCTTCTAAGCTTTCGCCTCCCTGTCGCCACTCACGGCAAGAAGTGCAAAATTTAATAATTTGCTCGATCTCCGTTTGTCATCACAAATTTCTAGCATTGAAAACAAAAAACAGATACCTAAAGAAATAAAAATGTGCGTTATTTTATTTGTCGTATTTTAACGTATTCGTTTGAGTGAAAGTGTAGGTGCAAGAATGCGCCGCATGTACCCCGTTCGCATTCGATTGAGGATAGATAGATAGCGCCCGAAAGATGAGGCACGCCCTTGACGCGCCCGGGAAAGGCGTGGCAAACGGCTCACGGCAAGTGTGCTGACAGACAGCGGGGCAGTCACGGTATCGCTAAGTTGCGATAATCCGTTGATAACAATACGCGGCGCTGGCGCGTTTCGTTGTGCAGCCTTCTGCGCTTGAAACGTGGAAGCAGCGTGCCGCGCAGGGTGCGCGCAGGGTGCGCTCAGGTTGTCATACGCGACTTCTTGTCTACATATTTTTTTGCCTGCACGTTCGGCCCGTTCCGCGCTATCTCCGTTCACTGACTGCCGTCGAGCAAACTCGGGCAAAACTCGGGTGAACGAGAAACTCGACGCATCCTGCATAGCACCCCTGGCCTGTGAAACCGAGGCCATTTGACTCCAAAAAGATAGGATTGTTGCTTGATGAAGATGGACTGGGACCTTCTTAGTGGGAATTCATAGAGCCTTATGAATGTTTGAAGGGTGAGTATCCTAAATCTCATTTCAAGGGAAGGTAATCGTGATTCCTTGTGAAGTGATTTTCGAAAAGGAGACGGAAGAGATAAGTGCAGTGCCGTAACTGTCTCTCACATGAGGACACCTCAACAGCACTGCACGGGGAAGGGGGGATGGGGAGAAAAAGAGGAAGGAGAGAAAGACAGGAGGAACGTGGCAAGGGCAAAAAAAAAACAGGAGAATGCGAGTGCGGGCCTCAGAGCCGCGCTCTCAAGTGCGTCGCAGTGCAGTAATATAGCACTGCCGAAAGTGCGTGCTTTACGATTGACGAGTGGGCTGCAGGGAATAGCAGCGCGGTCGCCGTATCGCAAGTTAGTCCCAGTCGTCGATACACTGTATACAAGTCCGTGCGCTCCACTCCGAAGGCAGGGCAGGAAAGTAGCAGGTGGTCGAGCGTCTCGATATCGCCACAGTTGCTGCATGTGGGGCGGCCCGTTCCCTGAAGCCTGTGCATTCTCGCAGCCGTGTTGTAGCAGCCGACGCGAAGCGCTTCCCGTTCCAGCAAAACTAGTGAACGCAGCTTGTAAGCAGAGGCGCCAGACAATAACACAGAGCCGAACTCTAATATAGGTCGGATATACATGCGGTAAATCATTATGAGTGTGCCTCTGCACATGCCCCATCGATTATGTAGTATAGGATGGATTTGCCGAAACTTCGTCCTTTTCTGACTTCAAACGGCTTTATGACGTACCGAAATTAGATTCTGAGCTTTCACGTGCCGAAACCTCGGTCTCATTATGAGGCACAGTTCAACCATTTGTGGTTCTTTGACGGGCGCCCAGCGCACGTTACACGGCCGTTTTGTGCGTCCTGGCATACCAGTGGCACACACTGGGTGTTCTGAGTTGGTCTCAAATAGGTGCGTTAAAGAGCGGCACATGGCCCAGTGCCGCATACTCGGCGACCCAAGTCGGTCCAACGGTTGCTTCGAACACAGTACTCTCAGCACAGCAGCCGAATGCGCTCTCTACCATTAGGCTAAGGATTACGCTGTGAGCCAAGTTGGCATGAAAAACGGTTAGAGACGATTAGAAACGGTTAGAAAAAACGGTTAGAAAGAACGGTTAGATATAAGGACACCGCAAAGTAAGTAAGTAAGTAAGTTTATTTTCCAGGTTCAACTGAAGGGTTTTTTGGCAAAAAGCTGCATGAGCAGCTTGACATGGAAGTATCCGAAGTATATGAAGTAACATGAAGTATCGTGCGTGAAGTATCCTAAGAAAGCTAATCGTAGTAAAAAAGAATAGGAGCAAACTTCCATGATCCCTTCGGGATTGAACTCATTTACTGCGACAGCGGCGCTCTTCCACAGTGAATACTGTCATACTGGATGGTCATTTCTTCCTCAAGTAATGGCGCCCGCCCACTTATACGGATGTGGGCAAGAATTCAGGGGTCATAGAGCGGTTTGGGAAATGAGTGTTGAGGCTGAAGAATAATATCGCAATTGTTGCAGTAAAACAAGTTCGAATTCCAGGGGCAAAAATAGCGGGCAGTCTTGTTTTAAGCGCTTGTTTGGCTACCCTCCGCGTGTTTTTGTCCCCGTTCGTATTTACCGTGTTATGTCCTGCAGCAACTTAGGTGAGTGAGTGAGTGAATAAACTTTCATTTGGTCCAGCAAAGCGCGATAAAACGCGCACCCGGCTAATCCCACGACGGGACTGACAGATCTAGTCTGCCGGCCCGATCGCGGGCGCGCTGGACGGCCAGGATTTGGTCCTGAAAGACGGGACTTCGCAGGAGCGCGTCCCACTCTTCCTTGGTGAACTTCTGGCCCAGCAACTTAGGTGTCTCACCTCTATTATGAAAGCTTCGAATATCATGCTCTGCTACATTAGCACGTCTGAATGCCTTAAGACCAGAAAGATTACTGTCTATTTTGCAGTTATCATGTACTTATTTATTGTTTGATTACAGAGAACAGATATGCGCTTAACAGCGCTACTGTGTAGGTCAGAATGTGATATAAAAGGTCGGTTTTCTGTGGTAGGATCATTCTGGCTGGGTCTTGTGTTGACTGCAGCGTGAGCAATGTACGTGGTATAGTGGTGGGCAGGTGGGCAAAAAAAGAGAGAATGAAGAGGAAAGGCAGGGAGGTTAACCAGATATGAGTCTCCGGTTTGCTACCCTACACTGGGGATGGGGGATAGGGGTTAGAAAGATGACAGAGAGGAAAACGCTAAAAAAAAGGAAAAAAAAACAAGCACACATGGAGGCACACACACAAAAGGCGTTCCAGTTAAAGTCGTTCACACAGGCCGGTAGTTCGTAAAAAGCGCAGTAGCGCTTGCACGGCCTTCTTCTGTGACCGTAGGTCCTTTCGATGTTGTAGAATTCTTTTTTATGACAGCGGTTGGTCGTCCAGGCAGGTGGGCAAAATTTTCATCGTGCTGTGGTGATAATTAAGATGGGGATGAAGGGGCGGCACGACGACGACACGATAGCGTCGATGACGACAGAGGCCATCGCCAGCGCAACAGAATGGACGGACGGAGTGGAAACGGACGTTTCGAGCTATCGACCACTTTAGCAGTAAAACGATAAAGAAAAGGTCAAACATGCCACACATGTTCAAACACCGAGTAATAGAGAAGAAAGGAAGCAATCAGAATAAAGCTACGTAGATAGGCTCCGCACGAGCGGACACGTGAATTACTGAACGTGCATAACACTTTGCACTAAAAGTGCTAGCATACAAGCACACTGTCATAACCTTAATATAAACCTGAATCAAACACTCAGTTTAAGGACGTTTCAGAATAAAATCGACGAACGCTAATCGAATTTCGCTGCTGTCCACGACAAAGTACCGTATGATCCCAGCATGAACGCAGTCGCGCCGACTCAAGGTTGCCAACGCGAAAGAGCTCCACGCGCTTGCAAATATCTCCACGCGCGACCGGTCAGAAAGGAGCCTCCACCGTGCCCAAAATCATCGAACGGCGCGGTTCCTATATTACGGGCCGGGAAGGTTCGTCATGGCGCTCCGCGGCCAGACGAACATTCGACGAATGGCGGCAAGCGCGGTCGTTATCTCCGTGCTCAGGCCCTTGCGAGCTTCCGCTTCCGCTTCCATCTTGTTGCGGCTGTCACAAAGCCTGAGGCAACTCGAGTCCCCCAGTACGTTTGGGGTTCAGGCCTGCCCGGCCCATATCGCTGCGGTTGCACCCGCCGTCGCCAACAATACCCTCTTCCTCCTTGGGGCTGCTCTGTTGTGCTCAACGTTTGAGCTCTCTCTCTCTCTCTCTCTCTCTCTCTCTCTCTCTCTCTCTCTCTCTCTCTCTCTCCTTGAGCACGTGTGCACAGTTGTTGATACGCACGAACATTTGTTCATGAATTCATGTGTCTCCCTCTGTGGCGAACCACAGAGGAAAGCGCCGCGTAAGCGTCCGATAGGGTTGGGAAACGAGATGCCGCCTTCCTGTAGGAACGATTCCGTCATCGTCGACATCCTACCGTTGCTGGCCAGACGGACAGAAATATGACGCATCTCTTTCTGCCACTCAATGAGTGTTCTCCGCTTACACGCACGTATGCATCGACAAGAGCGTTCCCGAAACCCGACGTACTGGCCACTCGCGGGCTTACGTTAGTTGACCGGCAATCTATCGCATACTGGGCGCAGGATAACCAGCCAGCCTTACGAGCGGTTCTGTTTATTTTCTTTCTTTTCCGCGTGTAAAGGTCGACGTACTTGACAAGGCACCGAATCAGGAGCACACGAATATTAGTGTGTAAGGTATTGCAACGACTTTAATGCCCAAAAAGCGTGTGTTACTTGTTATATTTTTTAAGAGACTGACTAACATTAACAGAAAAGGTTATCATAGGGCTCAAAATGCGGCATGCTGCTCCAGGCGAGCGAAATGAAGGATAATTTAACAGCAAGAAGCCCCTAAAAATGAGAACACGCCAATATAAGCGAAAACATATGCACGCTTCTCAAAGCTACCAGTGCTTGGCCTTTGGTCGAGCCTTTTCTTGTAAGCTGTCAAAGAGCCAAACCGCGTACGTATGTACGAATCATAGGATTACTTTAGTCGTATGCGTGGATTAAAATTTGCAATTACTCGCATTCAACTTCGCACATTGTCGCTATCTTAGAAAATTACATTTCGACGGCGTTACGGAGTCGATAGAATGAATACAGATTGCTAATAAACTTTACCCCGTACACGTTTTGAGCCAGTTTCGAGTGCACATCCTTATCTACTGCCATGATTTCTACGGTAAAGATAGACTTTGCGTACTACATTAAACTGAATAGACAACAGAGCGTTTAGGGAAGAAAAAAAATAATATTGGCACCACGTTCTCAGTCGTCATATGAACAAAGTGTTACCAGAGCGCCGCTGCGCCTTTTAAGGATGACTCAGCTTAGCGAGCGCCTTTGAACATGCCACGAATGCTTCTATGAGTACGCGCGCATCATTATACCTTTATTTAATCATTTTGTATTTTCTCTCTTTCCCAGTGTAGGGAATCAAATCATGAGCAACCTGGCCAACGTATTTGCCGTTACTTTCTCACTCTTCTTTCGATGCACATGGACTGCACAGAAACCGAATAAAGTAAACGTGATCTCTTTTTTTCTATAATTTATAACCTTCATATAGACGAAACAACAGAAGACCAAGTCTAAAGACGGCAAAAAAGTCTGTCATGACTCTGCAGAACGTCTGTTACGGACTGCCACAATTATTTGTGTTTGGGTTAGTACAGCCACCACCACCATGCCTGGCCTTGTGATCGGCCCGGCACTTAACACCGTACTGCTGTGTTAACGCTACAAGGCGACCCCCGGGCAATTCGTCTTTATCTATACTTTCTAGGATTTATGGCAGCAATGAAAGACCCACAGCCTTCGGTGCACACCCATCATGCGCCGACCTAACAGTGACGATCCGACGAGTATTCGGAAGAGGCTCGGCACGTCTTCCTTTCTTTGTTTTCCCCTAACTACCCGCCGTCTCTCGAGAACCTCCTGGTTCCACCGAGCCTTAGCAGGCGTGTTTGACATCCACATAGCGCGATTCGCGTCCATCTCTCCGTTCTATCACTATTTTTCTCTCCTCCTCTTCCTCTTATCGATCTCAGCGTAGCTCTGATAGCGCCCTGGGCTTGAGCCAGCCAGCCTGAGCGCCAGAGAAAGAAGCCCATCTGGAGAGTCCGGATCATAGTCTATATGCGTTACCACACCACCAACAGTAAAACTTCCCGGCTCAAAAAAAAAAACGAGAGTCTGGAAAGAAAGAAAAGAAAAATGCGCAGTATGGGCACAGCGAGGCAGGTAAGAGAATTACGGGGTTCCCAGTGGAACATGGCAGGGTATACTTGGGCAAAGTGGGCAGGGCTGCAGAGGAAAATAAAAACGCCGAGGCTTTTCCCAGTAGTGTCGTTATGTACTGCCGCCAGAAATCGGCCCAGTAGCGTGGTGCTCCTTCGGGAACGCCTCGCCGTTCTCCGCCGCGGTTTGCTCGACGCCGACACGGACACGCCTGTTCGCTCCACCACGGTGCCCCTTTTTTAGGTTCGGGGTCACGTGGGAGGTTTTCGGCGATACGTTTAAAAAGGGGCTGCATCTTTTGGGTTACTATATCTGTGTTACCAGAAAAAAGAGAATCAATATAATAGCCAAGTCGGAAGGTGTATGTACAGAGAGACGGAGAGGATAAGAGAGTGTAGAAGAAAATAATAACGAAAAAATGCGTCGACACTTTGCGCGCAGCGACGAATAAAAGACCCCCCCCCCCCCTCACCAGCAACAAAGCGCCGACGGACAATACATCCCGTGCACGCCACACTGCTCCGGGCATTGGCGTCTGCCGAGACTCGGTAGACAATACAAAAAAGCACATGGCCGGAACGCTTGGATAACGCCCCCAAGCGATCTGAATGCGACAGCTTTTATACGTATTGGCGCCGCCCAGACAGACGTATAATGAGAACTCTTTTCCTTAGGCTATACGCTAGAGATGTCTTACAAAGAAAAAAGCTTCAGCGATTACGCCGACTCTTTCTTCGAGCGTGAGCGCTGTGTTGTGACGTGCCTTGAAAAACCAAAAGCTACAAAGTGAAATACGAAGGGCCTGTCATCTTTGTATACAATGAGGAAGACCTCGTTGGCCGGGAGATACAATCACGCAGCCATCACGTTGAAGACACTACAGCCAAAAAGGAGTTGAATGTGAAGTTCTGATTTTTTTTTCTTTTCTTTTCTTCTTTTTTTCTTTTTTTTACAGACAGGTTTGCTCCTCCACACGTACCGCTACACCTGGACTTTGAGACATACTAATTTAGGGTGTAACTGGTTAATTTTGACTATCTAGTTGCTGTTTCTTTTTTCGTTTTATTTTAACGAGCTCTCAAGCATTTTTCTGCGAGAGCTCTTAACTGTGGTCGTAGTAGAATTAGCACCAACAGTTTATTGTATACGTTAGCAAAGGAAATAGGAAAGCAAGAATACCACTGGCATGCGAACTGTCGAAGCTTTCGGTGGACGCCAGGGGCGGAATTCACAGAGCTCATTGATTCGAAAGTGTTGTTGGTTGGTGGGTAACAACTTTATTGATAGTCCTGCAGAACTTCCGCCGACGGGGCCTTAGGTCTCCCACGTGGGATAGCGAAGTGTTGCCTCAACACCGCCTCTCGGGCCTGCTGGACGGCCCAGAGTTTGTCGCCGAGGCTGGGGTTGCGCAAGGTAGCGGCCCACCACGACGGAAGGGTTCCGGAGTTAGCATCGTGCAGGCTTTCGTTACAGTCTCAGAGCATGTGAGTTAAAGTGGCTGTCTCACTGTGGCAGACCTTGGATATATTTGTCAGGTACGTACCAGGGTAGAGTCTGTGGTATTGTGCCGGGTAAGGGTAAGCGTTGTTTGCCGTTAAGATATGACGTTAAGTTACTCAGAAATGCATGACATGACGCCCACCATCCAGTTTGTTGTGGCGCTTGCCTCAGAGTGTTTCATTCGCAGGACCAAGTCACTGTAAGAGAAAAGCCCGTTATACCTGCACTTTGACCCCGCGTCCGCGAATACGATGGTAAACATGACGGTGACGATTCCTTGAAATATATTACCACGCAACGTTCTTTTACTTTTGGCGGTGTTCGTTTCCTCCGTACTGTCACTGTTTCCAAGTTATCGCTCGGCCAACAGACCTACAGAGACTTCATCTTGCTGCATATGGGATCCTTTGTTGTAACAGTGTGCAGTGCGTGCGGTGGTCGTGACCGGCTATGATCGAGTCTGTCTATCTATCTATCTATCTATCTATCTATCTATCTATCTATCTATCTATCTATCTATCTATCTATCTATCTATCTATCTATCTATCTATCTATCTATCTATCTATCTATCTATCTATCTATCTATCTATCTATCTATCTATCTATCTATCTATCTATCTATCTATCTATCTATCTATCTATCTATCTATCTATCTATCTATCTATCTATCTATCTATCTATCTATCTCTCTCTCTCTCTCTCCCCCGCCCTCCCCCCCCCCCCCACACACACAGCTTTCTTTTTATCTTTCTGCCTGTTGCCTTTCTGTTGAAGTTCTTGCAGGACACCAAGCTCGACGAGCGGCTCTAGCGAGGCAACTGTCTCATGTGCATAAGCACTTACCACTTCTCTTATCATCATCATCCATCCCAATACTTTCACTGCCCTTCCCTCTTCCCCAGTGCAGAGTAGCAGACTAGAGCGCACTAGCTCAGGTCGACCTCTCTGTCTTTCTTATCAATAAATTCTATTCATTTCACATTCTGCCTCTCCCTTTCCCATCCCCAGCGTAGGGTAGCAATCCTTCCTATAACGATTCGCGCACTACAAGGTATTTCTTTTTCTTGTCTAAAGAATGTTTCAGCAAACAACTCAAGCAGCCACCCTTTCGTAGCAAGCCGGATTTTCCGTTTTCATTAACCTCCCTGTCTTCCTGCTTTCTTTCGCCTCTCTTTCTTTTGTCGCTCGGCGCAAGACGCGACTAGAATTGTCGCGAATTCTATAGCAAACGAGGCAACGTCTGATGAGATTATGCGCGCTTCGCGAATATATACTGTCGCACACCCTTGAGTGTACGCGAGGACGAGTGATTATTCGGAAATATATACGATGGGTCGCGCATAAATAGCGTACACGTTCGATCCGCGGGGTCGCGTTGGATGAACGACGACCGCGCCTACTGCTGTCGTTGTTATTCGAGCATTATTTGTCTCTCCGAGAACAAGTTCGCCAAAAAAAAAGGTTAAATTCTTAACTCAGACTTGCGGCAGCGCTTGCTTCTTCACCATCATCGAAACCCTGACAATACGTGCGCCGTCCCGCCGATGTCATTCACGTCGTCGAGACAGCTATCGCTGTTTTAACTGATAATTATGCTTTCTTTGTTATTATTTCATTATTGAAATTATTATTAGGACAGGTTGGTGCCTTTGTGGTGGCACCATACTCCTTGTCACTTACTAAAGAAAACAAATACGCGGATAAAGAGTGACTAATGTCGCAAATATGCCACTCAGTAGAACACCACCTGTATAAAAACAATACGGCCCAACAGTACATGAATTGCAATGTTTTGTGCATGAGATCAGTGCACACACGCATATATAAAGTCAAATACTCTGAATGGCCAAAATACAGAACACAAGGAATTACACTGCAAAATACAGAACACAAGTGATTACACATAGCGTAAAAGTAAATTATGCTTTCCAACGGGTCGCCCCCTATAACTGTTCTTATTACGCCTCCGTAACGAACGTTACACTTCCGGGTAGCGAACGTGCTACCTTTTGATCAGGAGCAGAATGCCATACCGATATGCTACACCGGTGAATAGCAGATGCATTCTAAAGGCATGAATACTGCCACTTGACAGTGACAAGAATTTGACAATCAACCTAAGGAATCGACGAAGCACTCGCCGCCAAGTTTTTGCATCTATAGCCCTGTAATGCCCAACGTATCATATATGTGCTACGCTCAGTTTGATGCCTCAAAATGCCGATTTAAGTGCGGGGAACTTAACGCAAACCTTAGCAATATGCTGTAACGGTAGAGTGTAAGCTGCGAAAAGTTTGAGAAATCAATTACTAAATAAATAATTACTTAGCTAATTACCGTACGCACCATGGCCAAAATGTACTCACCATAGCTTGAGATAAAAGTTAAATTTTTGTTTCAACAACTTTTTTTTTATGGTATGGTATGGTATGATGAACTTTATTTAATGTCCTGAAGATCAACCCTTAGGTTGACGCAGGCGGCTCCCACGTCGGGACAGTAAGGTTTAACCTTACCGCCGTATCATGGGCCTTCTGGACGGCCTGTACTTGATCGAAAAGACCTCCACTGTGTAGGACTCGCTTGTCTTTCTCCATTCTCCTTGTCACGGTCTGTGAAAGTCTCAGGACACTGCCAAAGCATATGATCCAGAGTAATGATGCCATTACACTTCTCGCAATTGATTGGTATCTCTTCCTCAGGATATATTTTGTTAATAAAGTTTAGACTTGGATAAGTTCTTGTTTGCAACAATCTCAGAATCACCGCTTGATCTCTATTGAGCTTAGCGTGTGGCACTGGGAATTCCCTTCTGTTCAGGTAGTAATGCCTCGTGATTTCATTATATGCGGTGCTTCATTTGGGCAATAAACGTTTAGGCAGGCATACACAATTACGGTTAACGTTGTTCCAGGTGGAGATCGCTTTGCCCCTTTTGCGATATTTGAAATGCCTATACGCAGTATACGCCCGTGGAAAGCCGAAAAATGCTGAGATATGTCATGCAACTCTAACGTGATAAGAGCGCCCGGCAGCAACTAAGGGATCTCACAGCGAAACCAGTGATCGATCACTCCGGCATTCTTGCGTGCGCGCCGGGAAGCCCCACGGCTCCTCTGCAGTCTCTCGTTCCTCCTTCCTAACAAGATTAGGGAATTCCACGGAATAAACGATTTTGGTGTTGTCTATTCTGGTGCCAGACATGGAGAGCTCTATACCTTGATCGCTTTAGCACTGTCCAGGGGCAGTCATGAGCTTAATGTGAGCCGCATGGCTGCCTCGTTCGTAAACCTCAAGCGCCCGAAGAGCGCCTCCACCAATATGGGTTCATTGCTGAAGTTCACGGTCACGTTGAATTTGCGACAGAACAATATACTCTCCCATTCAGGCGTTGCGCTCACAATTGTGCAGGCCGAGATAGAGCATAACAATTAAAAAAACGCACTGATTGAAATAATGGCCCTTAAAGCGCATCGCATACATTTCGAAACACTTCTGACGTGACCTGTGCTGCAAGATTGGGTAATATGAACGAACTGTTCTAGTAAAAGCTAGTTGTCAAGTAGCTGTCTGGATGTTTGCTTCCGGTGTCAAGATGTCGCCATGCAGCCGGTTTCCTTCTCTTATTGTTTTTTTTAAACCATGCTCCAGATCAGGCATATGATTCGAGTAGCGGGATAGGCGCTTTTCTGGTACTCTCGGCGTGCATCAGTTCACGCTCTCAGATCTAACGTTCCTGTTGAGAGTTCTCGCATGGAGTGCACATTGTGTAAACGTGAGAAAACTGCACGCTGGAAAATTTTAAAGTTCGGAATTCGTTCTGCAGTTGCGCGGTTTTCATGATTATGAAGGTGCAATAAATGTGGTGAAACTAAATTTCCAAAGCAGAGAACTGATTCGCTCATGATGGGGCTATGCCCATCATTTTTTATTATTCTCAGCACTGTGAGGCGATGGGCTTCCCCTACAATCTCTACAGTCACACCTGTCCGCTGACAGCCAGGCATCTTATGCTAGAAGATTTCTTAATTTTATCTCTCCATCTATAACCCCTTACCACCTTCAACCGTGGCTATAGTTCCTTGGCATTCTTCCATAAAACTAACCGACCATTGCGTAACACTTTTAGGCATTATGCAACCTGTCCAACTCCACTTACTTGTCATACTGTAGTACTGTGCACCCGGTCGGCTGGTTCGATTCCCAGACGCGGCGGCCGCATTTATATTGGGACCAAAGGCGTAGCCGGGTCGATGGGTGGGGAGGGGGGGCGACAATGGGTCCATGCCGGTCCCCCCTCCGCCCCCCGTTCCTAATCTAGTGCGCCTGCCCACCTCCTCAACCCCCCGAAAAAATTCGTGACTACACCAATGATGTGGACAAAATACAAAAAAAACAGTCGCGTACCCTCCTTTGAATGCGCTGCTCTAAAACGCTCCAGGTGATCATAACAACTTCAATTAATACGTTAAGGACGCGATAAAAACGAGGACAAGGGTATAGAGTGGGAGTAATACACACACAGGGGCGCCAACTTCCAACGGAATCAGTTGGTTCCGATACATCAGCTCCTTTCTGCTCCACCGGGCTCCATCCTTTCTCATGAGACCGAGCGAAACCGCGCAGTCATCTGCCTCAACATTATCGCCACGCTACTTGCCAGTCAAGATTTCTGTCTTACTCTATTCGGAACGAGCCGATATATGTGTGGCTTTGTCCACGTCTTCTTTTTTTTCTTTTTTTTTGCGCCGGTTCGTTCACGCATCCATTGGAGCAACAAACCAACCAGCCCAGACTATACGGTCACGATCAGAATTAAACTGAAACCCGCATTTACAGTATCGCTCATAGCGCCTCCTGTTGCTTTGGGACGTTAAAATCAATCGATCAATTACTCAATCAATCAATCAATCAATCAATCAATCAATCCATCAGTGAGTAAGTCAGTCAGTCAGTCAGTCTTCTGCATAGTATTAACTACAATATTAACTACCTCCTCTCATCTTTAATTCCAAACAGCTGTACTCCTACACCTTAATTTGACAATTTCGCACCTCAACCTTCCCCATTGCTCGCAGCATACAACTTTGATTCCTTTCAAGTTTTAGTAGGTTGATTAATACTGTCATAATGACATTCCTTCTGCTTACACCTTCGAAATATCTTTGTAGTTTATATTGCAGCTGCTTCTCCGACAGATAGGCTGAGGTGAGCTTTCACTGTTTTTGCACAGCTCCAGATCATCCTTCTTCGGAAAACAGCACACTTCTACAAACTTGGAAAAAAAAGCAGAAACGGACAAACACTCCGTTTTTCCGCGTGTCTAGAAGTTTGCTGCTTCTGCAACAACAGTGGCCAACCAGTTTGCCCACAAATACCTCCTTGGCAGGTTCATACTGCCCTCAGTTACCAAATCTGCCCGCGTGCCACGTGAGACGTGCTACGCACTTTGTTACGCATTGCGCTTCTCAGAACTCTTTCGGTGCGGCACACTCTACCTTCCTTTTCGCGTAGTCTTAGACATTTTCTCACATGGCGTGCCCGTTTCATATACCAGGGTGCCAGCAACTTCAAGGTTGCTTCCATCCTTCTTAAGGAGGTTCCAGCGCTCTGTCGTTCATAACAGCGTAAAAGCAAGAAAAGCGACGCGTACAGAAAATACGACTCTGACCGCGTATTCTTTAATCAATTTCGTCCTCCGCGTCCAATTCTATCTGGCGCTTTCTGGCACTTGTCCTAATGAGTGATCATTAGGCGGCTGAAAGCATAGCTTCTTCGGTCCTTTACGAGTTCTCGCTTCTGCATTGCTCTTTACTATTTCTAACCAAAAGTGCCTGCGCCAGCTACACGAACTATTGATGTCGGCCTCTATTTTTCTGCTTGAGTGTAAAGTGCGTTTTCCCGTAGTGTGTAATCTTGTAGCCGCATTGAATTAGGTTACGAAAAACCGCCTTTAGACTGGCACGGCGACAAAATGAAAAAAAAGAAGAAAAGAGAAAAAAAGAGAAAAAAAAGGAAAAAAAGAAAGAAGGAGCTATTACGCAGGGTTCGTTTACGTCACCGAGCAGTTTCGTGACGTTGTTAGCGTGACGTTGTTAGGCTGTTGTTAGCGTCGAACATATATAACACGTTTGCGTTAAAACGTGTCGACGCGAGGTTTCCGGCGCACAAACCGACTTTGAATAACGCGTCCCGTTTCCGCATGTACTTTTCGCGGTCAAAGTGCACGTATAGTGTAGTCCACACGCGTGTGGACTTCTGGTTTGTCAGTCGAGTGAATCTGGCGGTGGTCTTGGTGTTTGCAGCAAACAAGTGCATTAAAAATCTCGTTAGTTGTTCCGAGTTCTGCGTTCCAGTGAAAGGCGGGACAAATAGGGACAAAGACGGGATGAGTCAAGGTGGGCGAAACCGGAACTATTGCCTAAAGTTACCTTTAATTATGTGTTATTTCATTTCCTTTATATCACCCGTACATGAGCGTTACATAATGAGCAACGAATAACTCATTTAATTGAGCACACTATAATGAAATAAAACAAGGGGCCTAATATAGATCAACAAGAGAACAGTATAGAAGAATAATACATAAAAAGAGCAGGTATGTGTGTTGTACTACACAGAACATATACTATAGTACTACACAGAACATGAGTGAGTAAAAATGAGATAAAAAAACGTGACCACAGCTTCAAAATTAAAATTTTTTTTAAGAAAGAAAAGAAAGGAAAAGAAAGAACAAAGATGCACAAACGCCATATTTTCCGCATATCCCCTTGAGCGGAGCAAGTATTGCTTGCAAGTTCAAACTAACTTGTGCGCGCACGCATAATTGAACATGTGACCTCCACTTTGTGGTGTTTGATGACAGTAATGTTGTGATGCCTGCCTGGACGAAGCGATGTTTTCGCTCCGCCTATTCCGATACACAGAGGCTGCTATCAGCGCATACAACGCGTGGCACTTTCTTTCTAAATTTCATCGGGCAAGCTCCGGCGACGTCGCGGGAGCGTGGACCTGTAGCTGAGATTATAGTCCACATGCCGCTGTACTGCTGCCTATATGTGCCCAGCAAAAATTGCAGCTACGCTACAAATTTAGAGGGCTGGGCAAGCATCCGTTGTCACTTAAGTGCTTCATCACCTGCACTTAAATGCCACATTATCTGGCTACGCAATTCTCTAAAAAAAAAGATTTGCAGATTTAGGCGAAGATTCTGTTCTAATGCGTTACTTTGACTGTGACCAGTTAGCGGTGCTGAAAGGATAGCTTTCATTGCAGCTAAACACGTCTTTATTAATATATGTACCATTCATTCATTAATACGCACATGTGATGAAAATATTAGGGACGATTTGAGGCACGGTGACTCGCTTTCGTTGTCGCTTGTATTATCGTTGAATTCCTTGAAATCACAATCTTTCGTTCTCCACCTGTTTCGTGTTCAGGCTACTACATTTCGAAATGAAACGAGCGGAGTAGCCAAAGGCGCGTGCTGTTTGCAAAGCCTCCAGTTGGATTCCATTTAACCCTACCTGGTCGACTAGCTACCTACGCACCTCGGCACAGAAAACTTGACGAGTTAACAGAACTTCTGGTGCTGGGCTTGTGTTCTCTGCCTGACTGTAGAAGACTCCGACTTTCTTCTTCTTCTTTTCTTTTTGCCCTATTTCTTTTTTTATCTACACGCGTAGAACAAATCTGACTCTGTGTTGCTCTACATAGGAGACTGGTCCTGTCAACTGCCGCAAAGCCCTGTCACGCGTTCGGGGATTAGTTATCGGGACGGAGGACATGTGCTGGAGGAGGCGCCATCGAAGAAGAGAGACCGGGCGCACCGCTAGACACGACGAGGCTCGGCTCGAGCCGCTGTAAGGCGGCGATGTCTGGACGGAATGAAAAAATAACATAATAAAGGAAGGAAAGAAATGGGGGGGGGGGGGGAGGCGTGTTCTTTAGCGGCGACACCAGCGGTGGATATCGATCACGAGCCGCACTTCTCGCGGTCCTGGCCCAGCGCTCGGCTTCGGCGGAGCCACCTGAACGTCCCCGCCTCTTCCAACGCTCCCTCCCAATTTTCGTTCCCCCGGTGCCATGGCGGGGCGTTCGTGGGTGCAAGACCAAAGAGGCAAACCCGCCGCTGTGGCGTTTGTAGCTACGGCGTTCGATTGCCCGGCACGAGACCACGGGTTTCGATTCACCGGCGGCTGCGGTCGCATTTCGACGGGGGGGGGGGGGGGGGGGGGGGGGCGAAATGTGCAAACGCTCGTGCGCCTAGATAGATATGCATATAGATATGCATGCAAGTTGAAGAACCCCAGGTAGTGAAAAGTTATTCGGAGCCCCTCGAGTATGGCGTATCTCATAGCTCGAGCACCGCTTTGGGGCGGATATACCTGGTGCAAAAAGAAAGAAAAAGAAAATGCGACGAAAATGAAAAGAAAGCGAGAGAGAGAGAGAGAGAGAGAAGACAATGTTTCTGCTTCTATGATGCGCTTCGGCCACAGCGCCCCCCCCCCCCCCTCCCAGCATGGAACGATATAAAAATATACCAGGTGTACCAGTCCAATGGGCCCGCGACGCGGCGGAGAGGCTCGGCCTCTCTGTCCGAACGTGGGAGCGGCCCGCTGCGCGCTAGTGCGCACCCCAAAGGACCCTAATAAAATTTTTCATCCATCCATCTATCCAGGTGTACCACTTCAGCCAAATTATAAAAACATGCAAATGCGCCGTAGCTGGACAGAACAAAGGTAATGTATTTTGCCGTCGCTTGGAGATACTCAGATTATTATTTTTTGCATTCGGTCTCATTCTATAATTAGTCGTAATTAAATAATCAACTTCTCAAACATCATAGTTAGATTAAAAGTGCCAATGAGGAAATTGTAGAGCAACATGAAGAGCTCCCGATACAGCTTTGTGTTGGGCAATACGTGCTCCATAAAAGTGTTCTTTTCCCAGCATGAAATAATACCTGGAACACACGGAAAATTGCCTCGCGATTGGCCGCTTGAGGCACTTTGAGTTTATTCACAGTCTTCTTTAACGCTAGGAAAAACACTTTTATGTAGCGCATATTGAGCAACAAAAAGCTGTGTCGTAGTTTTTCACGTTGCTCTACAATTTTCTCATTGACACTTTTAAACAAATTATAATGTTTGAAAAGTTGATTACTTTTTAAGTCTAATTATGGAATGAGACCGAATGCAATAAATAATAGGAGTATATCCAAATGACAACAAACAACATTACCTTGGTTCTGTCCAGTTACGTGGCATTTGTGCAATCTTAAATTTTAGCTCCAGTTACGTAGGACGCTCTATGTATACAGTGTGCATGCTGGAATAGCACTTACGTTAACCACGCAAAGACGCGGGTATTAGGGCCGATATTCACAAAGCAGTTCGTATGCACTGCCGCGGTTCATAAGAAGTGGCAGTCGTCCACCACAATAGCGAACATGTTATTAGCGGAGCCGATCGGCCAATGACAATGAGTCCTTACGAACGAAAAACTTCGTAAATTCAGCAATATCTGACATGAACTTGCAGTGCCGAGCACGGGTAAAGACGGAGATACTCAACTTTATCTATTCCTTTGTACGTTCGTTCTCGTGACCAGCGATTGGCTTCTAGAACGGTGTTCCTTTGGCAAGATGGCTTAGCTGGCTTTCTCAACGTCTCAAATACCAACCGTGTGACGTAATGCGCACGCCTCGTGAGGTGGAGTAGCGTAACGATAATATTCCATTGATGCCACGCATTTCTTTTCTTTTTTTTTTTCGCACATAGGCAATGGTATAAGCAACGTCTCGCTACGTTATCAGAAAGATTGGCTGGTTCTGGACGCTAAAATAAATCTTTAAAAAATAATCCTGCTGGTTTCTTACCTGCCAAAACCACGACCTGATTATGGGGCACGCCGTAGTGAGGGACTGCGGTTTCATTTTCACCGCCTGAGTTCCTTAACATGTAACAAAATACAAGTAGTACACGAGCGTCTCTGCATTTCGCTCCCATAGAAATGCGGCCTCTGCGGCCAGAAATCCCGCGACATCGTGCTTATAGCAGCACAACTCCATAGCCGCTAAGCCACCACGGCTGGTCACTTCTGGACGCGGGGTGATAAGAAAGGAAGAGGACAGAGCGAAAGAAATTCAGGCCTTATATGTGCCTTGTTTGTTCGCAATTTAGCAGAATGGCTTCGTTCTCTCTTTCTCTGAGGGGGAAGGGGGGAGGGGGTGTATGTGGGTTTATTGACTGTGAGCGGCGTGCATATCAACTTCGAGCCCTGCGCGGTTCTAACCAAGCGCGAAATATGGCTCGGGATAATCTACAACGCCGAGGCTTGTGTCTTTATTTCAAGAGACAAGCGGCAGAAAGAGGAGGAGGAGGAGGAGGAGATTTTAATGAAGAGAAAGGAGGAGAGGTCGGCCCGGCAGCAAGAAGCTTCGTCAATACAGTGGGCGTGCAACAAAAAAAAATCCCAACCTGGCGAATCAGTGTTATAAGGCACGATAACGGGATTGTACTAGGGTTTGAGAAGGCTAGCTATACACGGTCTCGCGATCGCGACGGCGCATATCGTTAAACGACGTCAGAGGTTCGACTACGCAATTTGCCAATGGTATATAAGGTCGACGATGTGGTCGGGCCCCTGTTACTGAGCCAGAATCTTCGACTAAAGATGAGGTGGCCGAAATCGCGAAGGTTCTCGTTCGTAAGTGCTGCTTGCAATTGGCCTGCGCCGCCGCCCTCGCATTAGTAATAGTATGTCCAGCGTCAGGACTGGCTGGAATGTTTCTTTTACGAAAAATTGTAGCGAATGAGTTTCTTTTGCGAATGCGCGCACAGGAGCGTAAGGCGAAATCCACAGTCAAACGAGGAAGCCATGCTGAACCTTGGGTCTTCATGTCGCGAACCCAGAGGGGGCACCAGTGCTCAGACTCCTTTCGTTATGGAGACAGTAACATTCTTTATCAGCCCATGCGTGTATTTTGAAGAAAGAAGGAGAGAAAGAGTGGTGGAGGGGGCGTGGGGGCGCTGACAGAAGAAGTCCCTTTCTGGCGGCACCAATTCGAGTACCAGTTCGGCCACAGTTTCCTGGAGGAGGGCCCAAGTGGGTGCAAGAAGGCTACGCCTTCTGCATATAACCAGAACGCGCTGCCATAAAAACGAGATTGATGTCGCGTAAATCGTAGCGCCCGGTCAACTTAAGCTATCACCCTGTACAAACATTTTCTCTCATATTCATAAAAAAAACTCGGAAATTAGCAGTTTCTTTAACCCACTGCCCCTTCCCCCCTAGTAAGGCTTAGGTTCATTATAGACAGAAGACTTATCTGGACGGCACTGCTAGTGTCTCTATGTAATTTTGCGTTTATCATGAAAATGAAGATATGAAACAGTCCTCAATTCCTTTCCTGTAGACGGAACGTTTGGAGACAGGAACATGGGATCATAGAGAAAGACGCTTAACCGAGCTTTTCCCGAGCTGGTTCTATCATTTTAGGGCATAAGAATTTGATTGTTAAGTAACCAGAAGACATGCCTTGTACAGTATATATGGTAATTTAAAAAAATTAACTGGAGCGACGTTCCTGATGAATATTCTGGAGCACTCGTTTGTTCTTCGCACTGAGTAAAATTATGTTTGAGTGTAACACCCTCATTACATTTTTAGTCCCGTCTACTGAAGCAACAAAGTTTCTTTTTCAATTTTTTTTTATTCAGAAGGAGGGCTTAAATATAGCGTAGAGCAGCCACATTTGACACCTTAGTTCGTGTGTGTCTTCACTAGGCACTACGATGCTATCGGTCCTTGAGGTTCACAGTGACGCAAAATTAGTAACCACGTCGGGACAGACGCAACTGGGCCATGGTAGGGCCCAGATAAGCGGAAGTGCGCTGTCAACGCTGTTCGCAATATTCTGGTCGATAGCGACGTCTCTATGCAGAGATGATTCTCTGGCAGCGCTTCCGAGTAGTCCTTGCATTATTACTATATGTTTCTCTGCAATAAGTTAATCATCCGGTGGTGAGGTTAGCTAACATCACTGCCAGTCTGCTTCTGCACCTTCCCGCCATTCATGTACGGGCTATTTCACGTTTATTAAAGCTGGATTTTTCTGCACTCTTTTTGATTCGTTTTAGGGACAACATGGTTGAAGTTGAATTCCAACGTGTTCGCGGTCTGCGCCCCCCCCCCCCCCTTGTATGTACTGGATGCTAATACTTTAAGAGAGTCGTATGAAGACTGCCTATTGTACGTATATTTTACTGCATGCCGAGTACGTTCGAGTCAGTGTACTCAAACTATTGTTCCGTTTCCTCTGATTATTAATTTGCATAAATTATTTATTTACAATCGATGAATTACTATGATTCAAAAGGTACAGAAGCTGACTAAACGTTCTAATCTCACCATCATACAAAAATACCAAGAACGAATACGTCAAAGCGAGCATTGCGACAAATCTCCTAGAACGTCTGAGAATGAAACCGCGTGCGACTGCTAAACTGCGTCCACAAACCGCACGTAAGAAGCAATTGCGCACGATACTATTTCTACATTACCTGCAGCTTAGAAATACATGCTAAGAAATACTACAAACCATCAATAACCATGCGCATGCCCTTCCCAGGAGGTGCTTCTGAACTCGTCCCCGGTATTCCTCCATCAAAACCCGGCGGCAGATATCAGGGCTGCCGTGTTCGAATTTCGCGCCACCAGCCTTGGAATTCGCGCGAAGGCGAACAACTTCGTTTCCCGGCCTAACAAACATTCTTCGGTGCCTTGAACTACGACCGCCCTTAGAATCACGATAGTCTACAGTCTCATCTATTAGTGACACGCGCCCACACTGGGCGCCGGCGAGCTGTCGTCGAGTAATATCGCGCTTAAACAGCGAGATCGAAACCCACGAAGCGACAACCACATCACTATACGTTTGGCTGCATACGTGCTGCGCAAGAAGCAACATCGAAAGGCAGTCGGCGGATTCTTTGCGATTCAGCGCTATAGCGTTGCCCGCTCCAGACTCGCCCCCCCCCCCCCCCCCCCCCCAGAAAAAGAAAGAAAGAAGCGGGCACTTCGCATTACGGGAGCTGCGGCGCGGTCATTAGGCGCCGCCCGCCGCCTTTCTTTCGGTTGGCGACACCCAGGCCGTCCGCGGGCGAGCGGCAAAAGTCTCACCGCATGACGAAGCGGCTGCGAAGGAACGCGAGGAGGTGGCGATGTGGCCGGGGGGGAGAGGGGGGGGGGGAGTTCTGCTGGCGTTCGCGCGACTTCCGCTCGATGAAGAGTGAAGCCATTGATTAGAGCAGGCGCGTCAATGAGTCATCGACCAGGCCCGGCCCGGGCCACAATGCGAGCGCGCCAGTCTTTCGCGGACAGACAACCGCGGCGCCCGCAAGTCCCGCTTATACGAGCGGCGCTCAAGAAGGAGGCGCCAGAGCGACAGTGATGGCTGCGATTCGTCCCGTCCCACATCCTCGCACAACCTACACTCCTCGTCCTCCTCCTACTCCTCGGCCGTTTCTCGAGCTAAAGACTACTACGAGTTGCGTTCGCAGCTATTGAACGCATCTTGGCGGCGGCAAGTCGCGGCGCGAATCGGCGGAGAGCCGCCAGCCCCGCCTTTACGTGTAGAAATCAACGCGTACCGCATCTTCCTCCCCACTCCCTCCCCCTTTACTTAAACTCTCTCCACGTCGACCGACGCCTTCTTGACTGCCGCTTTTGGGAAGAACGGCCCGTTTGTTCGGCGGACGGACGCGGTCAAGCGCTGTCCCTGCAACAATACGGGGCCACTGAATCGACCCCTCCGCTCTCGCACGGCGTCTATGTGACGACGCGGTCGTCGTATTTATTGCGTCGCCGTGACAAATGATTTCGGGCACAATGGGACGGACGACGACACGGACTGCCGCGTCGAGCGAAGCGTGAAGAAAGCGCTTTTCCGAGGCAGATCCGAACAAGCGATGAGTGCGAAGTTTTGCGGGCGATGTGGATTACGAGTCGGGGGTAGCTCGAAGGGCTCCACCGACTCGAAACTTGCGGAGCCATTCCCAAACGATTGACGGTATTCCTGTTGTATTCCAGAGCGCCTGGAATGATGTTAGCCGTGTGTCGTATGTAGATCCATCCGTTATATGCTTGTACTGGTCGCTCTTTTGCATCTCACAAGAACGAGCACGGTGACAAACCTAAGACCTCAAAAGACTCCTTACGTTCAGCAGTATAGAGTGAAACGGCGCTAATAATCCTGCAGCTCGGGGATCTACTTATGATATTACTGTAAGAGCAATCTTGTGACTCAAACTGGTGTATTTGTGTGTGCTCATGCGAATGTCGATCACAGAATGTGCACCAAAAAAATGACAGCGTAAAGCTTAGTGAAGCTTATGTATCCTTTCTGCCGAATGCCGGCACCTAATATAAGCTCGCTATCCATAAGTTTCTGCGTGGCGGCAGCCATGAAATTCGGAAAGCAGCTATTTAGGTTTTGAAGTGAAAACTTCATCGAGGTCAGAGCAGAATGCGTGTGCCTTTATTCTAACCCGGAGCACCTCCAGGTTAGAAGGTGTCGGCACTTCGATCGCAATGCAAGGCTTTGCAATGTTCCATGATTTTTTATTTCTGCACGCGATCCACATCTCCTCAAAAAAAGAAAAAAGGAAAGAAAGATGTGGTTGAAGAACTGGTTCTAAAGATGGCATTCGTTTTCTCGACGTTGACACACAAGCAAGCGGTTAAAGTGAACACAATCATTAGCGTCCTTGACGACGTGGTGAAGTTATAGTCGGGGACATGCTAAGAATGCAGCAACAAAATGCCCCGCAGTTCAACTCAAAAGAGCATCTAGCAGCGCTTGCCGCTTACCTAGTCGGTTGAAGTGTGAGGTTGCCACTTCCTTTCGTCTGTAGTGTCTCTGTGTTAAGGTGTGATCGAGGAGAACTTGTATAGATGTGCACGCCAATTACGTCCGTTTGTTGCCATGACGTCGTGGCGGAGGCGAACTTTTTTTTGATAACGATGCCCTTCGGACAACTGCGTTTTGGAGTGCGGATGCAAAGACGGTAGGAGCACTGCGGTTTCGTTGCCAGAGGTTGTACGGAACTCGTAAGTTGTCAGCTAGCTTACAGGGGCAGAAATGGAGGGTAGCGGAAAGTAAAAGGGGTTTATTAGTCCCAGATTTGGTCATTCTTCGATTGGCTGCTGTCCCCGCAGTTGTTATTCAAAAAAAAAAGAGAGATACTGAAATGTGCGCTCGAAATTTCTCCATATATAGACAGCGCACGTTCATCATCGTTTTATGCCCGATAGCTTTCATATATATAATTGTACCACGACCAATATCAGCGTAAGCTACGCAGGATACAATTTGCGGTATATGGCTGATACAGGACTGAATCACGAAAATATTAGTTCTGTCCTTACGCGAAAGGTATAAGGGGTCGTACTACTATGAATCTGCATGCGGATTGAGACAGCTGCCAGGGGGCGAGATGTGACTCGAACATTGCTTAAAGTTAGCTTGCCAAACTTGAAGCCCACGTGGTCGCTTCATAGAAATGAAGAACGGGATAACATAAAGCATACATAAATATCCCCAGGTGCAGGTTTAGTGAAAGCATTCGCCTTTTCAGAGTATTTGTATAGCATCCAAGCCATCCGTAGTGCATAGACTGTCCACATGCAAAAACCGTCAAGTCTACTTCCCCTGCATCACTTACGGATCGAAAATTCTGAAATGTTTTGCTAGCAAAACGTCATAAACTTTAGTTTACGAAAATCGCAAGGCTATTAGTACTCAAGTTTTCTATAGACAATCTATGGACCTCATAGAAGAGCATCCAGATATTTCTATTCATTGGCTAACCCCATTCTTATAAGGGCCCAGTGGAATGTCTGCTGAAACTTAGTAGACTATTGTGTAGAAAAAAAATGTCCAGACCTTGTTCGTAGATAATCTCTCTGCTTCGCAAAATAACGTCCACATACAATATCTTGCCATCTAAAAAACTGTTAAGGTTTGTACAGGATAGACCGAACCTATCCTTGATAGTTTCAGTTGGGATAGACCCAACTAGCCCCATCTCTCTCTCTCTCTCTCTCTCTCTCTCTCTCTCTCTCTCTCTCTCTCGTTTTTTTTCCTTCTCCGTTTTCCAACGACACCACACAATATATTGCAATATAAAAAAATATTAAGGTTTGTACAGGATAGACCCAACCTATCCTTGATAGTTTCAGTTGGGATAGACCCAACTAGCCCCATCTATCTATCTATCTATCTATCTATCTATCTATCTATCTATCTATCTATCTATCTATCTATCTATCTATCTATCTATCTATCTATCTATCTATCTATCTATCTATCTATCTATCTATCTATCTATCTATCTATCTATCTATCTACTTTCCGTCTCCATTTTCCAACGACACCACGTGTCACGTGCTCCTTTCGGGGCAACGTGCCACCGTTCCCTGTATCGCTTGACTCGCGCGGAAGCGTGGCCGTCACAGCGACGAGAAACAAACGGCTAGATTGCGCGCGGGAGCCAGCGAGCGAGATCTCCAGCCATTCTCTACGCGCGCGCGCGCTCGCCAGAGGAATAAATGTCTGTGGGCGCCGCCTGCTGACGGCAGTGTTTACTCTAGTCGCCTTGTTGTTTCCTTCCTCACTTATACTTCCATTTCCTTTCCGTCCTTTTTCTTTTTTTCTTTTTTTTCTTTTTTCTCTATCTCGCCTGCCGGCACCTCGGGGCATCTGCGTCTCCTTCTTTATGTGAACAAGAGGAACGTCTCAGTCACGCCTAGGTTGGGTGCATTCGCGGGCATTTCATTCATTGCCAACGCGCGCGTCGTTCTGCCTTTTTTCTTTTTCTCCCCTTCACTCCGTTGCATTACACGCGTTCCGGAGATCTCGCGTCACTCGAAGCAGGCTCGCCGCTGTCGGGCTACATCGTTGCGTGAGCCGTGCAGCGTTGGGGCGGGCAGTCCAATTTCATGCAGTGTATAAGAGCCCGTTCGGGCTGTCGTCTACACTTCGGCCGCTACCGAATCGGGCTGACAGCTGTGATGGACGATCGGCCGCTGCCATCACGCTCTCGGAGCAGCTGCCGACGGGTGTAGGCGAGTTCATTCGCGAAAGTGGACATCACCCTTCGAACGTGTTGAGCGCCGGGCGTGGAGGAAGAAAAAAAAAACACAGAAAGAGAGAGAGAGAAAAAATGTATCACAAAAGACGATCCGTCTGCGACCGCAGTCAGCGGACAAAATATTTATCGTATGCGAGACCCCCGATACACGTTGGATAGCTGCCGGCGTACGTGGGGTCAAGCCTTGTGTATACGTTGAAGGCGTGGGGAGAGCATAAATGAGCGCTTTTTGCGCAAACTAATCAGGTTCGCTTGACCGTGAAGTGAGCAGATTGTGTAGAATAAGGATTAGGGAAGAGGTGTGGGGGCGGAACGACTATACGGAGGCTGCCAGAAAGACAGCTGTTGTGCAGCGTGGCAGGACTTGAAGCTCTGGTTCGGCTTCGGCCCTTAGTGCCGCTTTGTTTTCACACGCAGCGACATGTTCCCAATCGAGAAAAAATCAAAGTCGCGATTCTGAGGCCATGTTTAAAGACCTGTGTTAGTCCTCATAACCGAAGACATCTCAGTTACATGGTCGATTTTCAATCCAGTTCATCATTCCGACTGGTATGCTCCGAAGGTGAAAGCAATTTGTTTTGTTTGAGAACTACGGTTAGATACAGGAGGGGGGGGGGGGGGGGGGGGACAGCATTTCCATGAATGTGACTAAAGTAATCGTCTTCTTGTGTTTCTTGAGGTGAAACCGCTTTCTTTGCTTAAAAATTATATCATTTAAGTGTCGGCCGTAAGTGGCAATCTTCGCAGCGGTCGCCACTATAACATATAGATAGCTATAGTGTAAATGCAGGCATGAGGGGCAGGCAATCGAATTCTGAGAATGGAGGATGCGCTCTTTCGTAAAAGAAGTTTTGCAAACAAGGTGCCAGATTTACGTATTCGACGTCAGGTAAAAGTGTGCCATAGATTCTTTTCTTTTTCTTTTTCCCCGGAAAACTTCATGACATTGTTCTTTGTCTTCAATGCAAGAAGGCAGCCCATCTTGTAGTTTCCCGCTCACATAAGCTGCAGGCAACTTGTGGTCTATATGGTAGCAGCCTCCGTGAAGGCGCCGGGCTGTGGGCAGAAACAATTTCGGGCCGATGCGTGCAGTGTCGCGAAGTTAGCGCGTGAGCTCTGCGCCTAACGTCCTTTGTTGGAGTTGCTACTCATAAACAGACCATAAAATACACGCGATGACACTATAGTTTAGATAGTACTGTGCTTTCTTGTTGTTATTGTAGTTGTCGTTATCGTTGTCGTTGTTTTAAGGAATGATGTTTGGTTGGTGCAACGTTCGGGCGGTCTTTAGACACAACCATATACCTGATGCACAGCCCCAAACACACTGTTGTA
The DNA here is from genome assembly GCF_038994185.2 of Dermacentor albipictus. Lineage (NCBI taxonomy): Eukaryota > Metazoa > Arthropoda > Arachnida > Ixodida > Ixodidae > Dermacentor > Dermacentor albipictus. The sequence goes on along the minus strand of NC_091825.1, from coordinate 134,387,011 downwards.
GATCGCGTGAAAGGGCCCAGCGTGCGGCACCGCCTTCAACAGTCTAGGCGCCTCTGGTGCGAGACTGTTTTAATTCAACGCATGCGTTGCCAAAAAGAAAAGGGGGAGGGGGGGGAGGTCCGTAAGTATGACAGCCGAAGCGGTAAGTGACAGGAGACGCACGGTATCCTATTCGTAAGATAGGGTAAATGATACGCTAGTCCAGGCTACACGAATCAGTAGAGGTCAAGTATATGGCCAACGCACAGACGTCTGCCTTGACGACACCATTAGACACTGTCCTACTTCCAGAATACATAGACTATTCGAATAAAAGCAGAGGCGCAAAAGAGGGCAGGTTGACAAGGAACACGTTCCTTGTCACCCTGCCTATGTTGCGCTTTTACTCCTATTAGAGAAGATCCTGCTTCATGAGACCTCTACTCCTATTAGATTATGGATTATCAACTAGCGCAAACTGGCACCCTTCTATAGGTCTATATTAGGCCGCATAGCGGCTCGGAAAAAAAGTAATACACCGCTGTTCATTCAGTGCGGGCCGATAAAGGCAAGATGGACAAAATTATCGTTTTTTTTTTTAACCCTGTCCTGCGATCCGGGAAACCTTGCAGATATTTCTCATTGGGACAAGCAGTAAAAAAAAATAATGATAATAAAGCGCGTGAACAACCCCTCGACCATGCGTCCCGACGAGCTTATCCCTTATTCATCAATCGAAACAGTCCGAAGCATTTGGGGCTTTTGGGTGTCGTCATTTATAAAATCCCGATACCCTGGGCGTATTCGACGACTTGCTGGCTCATCGGCCTGGCGCGTAGGCAGGCGTATTAATGGATGTTCGAAACGAACGTCTATATGCAGACAATAGCAATGCGTGCTACGGAAAGGCTATGAAACGCAGGGCTTAAATGTCAGTGGCCATCGGCGTCCTGAAAAAAAAAATGTGGTGTGCAGTTTAGCGCAAAGCAGTAAGAGCAATGTCTAGTGCAGTGCTATAAGCACAGGAACACTCGCAGCATAGCGTGCAGTGTAGGGTGAGGAGGAGAGATAGGAAAAAATACAGAGGTTAAGCGTCTGGTTTATTTTTCCACGCATGGAGCGTGGGGTTAGGAAACGAAAAGAAAGGAAAGAGAGAGAGAGTCACGCCTACAATAGGTCACCGAGGCACGCAGCGTAAGTTGCAATGAAACACGCACGAACTGTGAAGAGAAATGAAAGAAAAAAATGTCGTCTACCCGACGGTAGCACGGGGATACAAAGGAAACGCGTAAGCGTTTCTCAGAGGGTTTCTCAAAAAGAAAGCTTCGCAGCTGAAGAAAAACTTATCTTGCTCCGGGGATCAAAACCGGGACCGACACCTTTCCAACGCAGTCGCTGAAGTAACCGGGAAGCTAGCAGCTCGCAGCGCGAAGACGATATAATCGACAACTCTAAGTATCGGATATGGAAAATCAGTTCTGCGGAAGCCCGCAAGGTGGAGAAAGGTTCAAGGAGGTCACGGGCTCGATCCCAGCAAAACAAGACATTTGTTTTCCTTAACTGCGAAGCTTTCTCTTTGAGAACCCCGTATGAGTTCCCTTTGTAGCTTCGTGCAGTACTTGAAATGCACCGGCCTGAGATAACGCTTATGGCCCCGTCCTCCCACGCGCACTCAGTGCTGACTCTCTCCCCCTTTTCATCTTTCTAATCCCCCTTTGCCTTAAACCCAGTGCAGGGTTGCAAACCGGACGCCCGTCTGGTTAAATTCCCTGCCTTTCCTCTCCTTGCTCTCTCTCCTTTTCGTGCTGCAGTCGGGTGGTTGACAATTTTCCCTTTCATGAGCGTCTCTCCACCTTGCGGGCTTCGGCAGAACTGATTTGCCAAGCTCTCAAATAATTGTCAGCAACCGTTGTACTTCATAAGTGCATGCTACAGAGACATCATAGTATTCTCAGGTGTTTCCGATCGCTCTTATTTCCCACCCACTAGTGCGAGTCGATGCGATCGTCCCGGTTTGTTTGTTTGTTTGTTTGTTTGTTTGTTTGTTTGTTTTACAACTCTGTAGATTCATCGCTCTACTACGTGTCGTAAGCAGTTGCACTAGAGATTCAGGGCCTTCACTGCGATGTGAAGTCATTATAGCCTTTTTTTTCTATTTCTATTCGCCCTATCCCTTACCCCCAGTGTAGGGTAGCAAACCGGACGCTCGTCTGGTTGACCTCTCTCTCTCTCTCTCTCTCTCTCTCTCTATATATATATATATATATATATATATATATATATATATATATATATATATATATATATATATATATATATATATATATATATATATATATATTATAGCGTGGGCTTCCAAGACTGGGCGCGCACAGACTGTAATAAAGACGACCACGCGGAGCACTAAATCAACCATTGGCGTTGCTTTACAGCAGCGAGGAATATATCATAGGAGGAACTGGAGGCGAGAATTTCCTCTTAGGTTTGTGCAACATGCAACGGGTGTACCACGCATAGCGCACGAAGGAATGCGCCACGTCTTCTATTGTGCTTGCTGGACTGTGCACCTCACGGGTGCGCGGCTGCGCACACTCAGCAATGCGCAGTGGCACTCAGGCGGAGCACGTGTTGTCAGCACTTTCAACCGGATTGGATTGGATTGGACTGGAGAAAACTTTATGCCTGCAGTTCGGCGTTCGCGCGCCCCGACGAGGGCCTACGTCATCCTCGAAGTTGCCGTTAACACCTCCCGCAGCAATAACACGACCAACATCACCACAACCTGCGCTGTCTTAAACCGTGCAGCGTAATTTCTGATGTGGTAGTGTTTACAGAGTCCCTGGGTCAAATGGTCAGTTGTTCTGAACAATATTTCTGGAAAGGTTCGACAACATAATGCAGAGGGTGTGTGAAAACGTGTTTTCCTTATATTTTGCGCGTGGTTTGTGTCGTTCGAAGGAGCACAGCTGCAAATAATATTACAGGGCTGCTGGTTATGCTCTAAGGTATTACGGAACACAGTTCCTGAAACGGCATCGCAGTAACAAAGGGCTCAAGGAGGGCCACATGCAAACGTGATTTGCCAGTTGAATCACTGACGTACTTGTGCGTTCGTTACAGACGCCGCAAGGAACACGATAAAGACGTGCTTAACGAATATCACAAGAACAGGACACATAAGCTCACCGTGTCCTCACTGTGTCGCTCACTGACTGACTCCTAATAATGAATTAATTAGGCATTCATTCATTCATTCATAGTCATTCATTCACCTTGCAGAGCCATACTCGAATAGTGAATAAGGCTCAGATAAGCATCATATAACGACGACTTCACGCAACTACCTTTTGCACGGCACACCAAAAAAGAAAGAAAAAAGAGTGGTACCAAGACAAAGCAGGCGGAGAAAGACACGATCGGTAAATCGAGAAACACCACGTAAATCAGTTTCGTTACAAAACTTTTCTGCGGGAGGCTGCCAAGCAGGTGAAAACAAAAATGCGCCCTCGCGGGTTGCGCAAGAGCGGGCCGACTATAGACGTCAAAAAAAAAAAGAAAGAAAGCTGGCGGCCAGCAACGCGCTAGCATAGGCGCTCAGTCGCCTTCCCACAGGCGTCCCCGGTACTGGGGGTGGCAGAGGGCGAAATGGTGCCGTATATATCCCCGCAGTAGCCGTAATGTTTTAATAGTCACATTGCCAAGCTTGACACGAAATACCTATCGCCCCACGGCACAAAATTAAAGGGAAAAAGAAAAATAGACTTATAATATATATATATATATATATATATATATATATATATATATATATATATATATATATATATATATATATATATATATATACAGTATATACTCTATATACTTATACATATACATATATACTATACATACATATACTATATACACATATATATATACACAGTGCCGCTGCAGCACCACTGTGCTGCAGCGGCACAGTGGTGCTCCGCTGCTGAGCACCAGGTCACGGGTTTGACGCCCAGAAACGGTGCTGGCCTCATTCCGATAGGAGTGGTATGCAAAGAAACGTTTGCATAATGAGGTATAACGCATATTAAAAAAATAGTTACGTAGGTCCAACGCACGTCTTGGAATCTACGTGAAGCGGTTAATGAAAGGCTATAAATCTGTCCATTTCACTCCCGCGTCTTTAGCCTATAAGAAAAAAAATGGCTGTAAATAATATTGGCATGCGCTCTAACGTGCCCATGCTACGCAGTGTTACACAGGCGGCGATCATCTCAAAGAGCTAGTTTCCGTTGGCACGACAAAGGTGTACATGTGATTGGCCTAATGGTTAGTGCGTTATGCGCTGTTGTTCTGGGAGACCGAGGTTGCAATCCCCACCATCGAGCACGTAGTTCATGGGCGCTATTTGGCCGGATAACAGCAGCAGCTAGCAGTGGTCAGGAAACTCCGTGAGGGTCCGTAAAGCAAGCTTCGCTTTAATACACAGGTTATCGAAATTAATCCGGAGCTTTACACGAGCGCGCATACCTCATGACAGCACGCTATGCCATTGCGGGACGTAAGCCTCATGAATCCGTCCGACCGCGGAGAAAGTTAAAAAATAACAATACCAGAATGTAGCGTCGCGTGATCGTTCTTTAAGCCTATGTGGTAATAGAGAATAAAAAAACAAGGCTCATGAAGAAAAATCAAGATTACGTGAAAGACAAAGCATTAATTACCAGCGTCCCGGAGTTTCGTGCAGAGCGCGGAAAGTGGTGGTGACCGTGGCGCAGGCCGATCTTGGGGCAAGCGTCACTAAGAGCTGCCACGAACTAAGCACCGCCTTGAAAGATCCGGACACTGTGTGCAGGGCCTTTTTCCCAAGAGTCAGCGCGCCGACACTAATCGAACACGGGCGACGTTTCCTTACTTCCTCCGACACTCTGAAGGGAAGAAAAAGAGAGACGGAGTGAGTCGGCGTCAGATCAGATTTCTTTGCTGATGCTAGCTTCCTGACGTCATGTTCCTACCTAGATTTCTTTTTCTTTCTTCCTTTATGGCTTTACGCGTAGTCTGGAGGTCGTGTTGAACGACGTAACACTAACAAACACACCGGAAGAGTTTGATTACCTCCCAACACCTGCACGACCTATGGAATTATGCAATAACAACAGGGAAACAGGAAGGGGATATGGAGAGGGGGGTGGGGGTAGCTGTTACACGAGTCCATACTATACATGAGAGAGGTATGGAGGTGAGAGCGTGCTAAGGCGCTGGCACGGAGGCAAATGTATACGAGTGTCGTTGGTCCCAGTCGGAGCCTCCGAGGCTCGGATCGGCCTCGTTTGATGCCAACCGGGACTCAAGGGGGGAGGGGGAGTGAGGGGGTTGGGGGCAGAGGAACTGGAAGCACGGGCCGGCGCGCTCCATCGGAAGCCGCGGGCTGCCGGCTATATATAAGACCACGTCGCCCAACGCACTCACGCACGCACACACACATTGCACTCGCAATCCCAGCAGCGCGGGCCTGCAGGGAATGGAGAGGGGAACAATGGACGAGATACGGGAGTTCGCCGCGCAGGACGACGCCGACAACGGACGACGAACGCGTGCCGCCGAGCAAACGGCCCAGACGTGTCCGAATAAGCAAACGTGGTATAGCGAGGACGCACTGACGAGAAGCACGGCGAATGGCGGGGAAAGGGTCCGAAATATCGAAAGGGTCCGAGAAAGGGCCCGAAATATCGACCTCACCCTTTCCCCATGTCCGAGTCGTGGCGCTTGATTCCTCCGATCGCTGCGGCGTTCCTCTTTTTTAGCTCAAACAGTTAGGGGCAGTATGCGTGGACGGCACATGCTGACTAGAGAGCTCGCGCGGGTGAGCTGGCATTCCAGTTGAGAAACATGCAGCTGAAGGAGTGGAGTTGGCCACATTCATGTAATCACGTAATGATTCCAACTAAAAGCCGGTGACCTATTACAGTAACGGAATGGGCGGGTGTCTGGAGAAAGGAAACCGAGCTGAAAGCGTCAGGGACGTAGATCGTGAACCTGAAAGTCTTAGACCTGAGAGCGTTTAGCGTGATTTCTAGCGATCCACCGAACTCGGCGAACGGCTATAGCACTTCCTTGTTTATCTTTCTGCGTTTTGTCGTTTCTTTATTCTCCTCCGTTCTTTCTGAGATCCATTTAACCCACTCCCGCGCAGTGTATCAAACAGGAAACTTTCAACTGAATAATTTTCCCACCTGTCATCTCTTCCGGCTCGGTAGATGTAGCACTGAGTCGGCTGGCAAAAGACACAGTTTTTATAACCGCAGAAGGTGTATGAGCAAAAAAGGTAAGACGCATGTTGAACTGTTGGCACTGTCTCCATGTCGGATTGCTCGATTGAATCGATCGACTGACGCGTTTATTTGCAGAAACTGCCCCTTTGTTGCTGTTTTCTCTTTTTTGTCTCTCTCTCTATGATGACTGTTTAAGGAGGTTTTCAACATGCACTTTATTGTCAGAACGTTTTTCATATCACCTCATGTTACCATACCATGATCACTGAAGAATTTATTGTTTTTTGAGAAGCGGCTGACACAATAGTCTCCAACATCTTCAATTACATCCAAATAAATCAGTGACCCTCACTGCTTTCACCATACGCTGCCTTGCAACATTAGATCCGCCTGCAGCCTAACGCATCCTCCTTCTCAGTCATGCGCTGTCTCCTGCAAACTTATCACAATGAATTTAGTCATTCTCCTGATTATCCCAAGAAAGAGAGAGAGAGAGACCGCTTGAAAGAACGCAAAGAGGTAGGTTTGAGCTATCCTGCTCTAGCCTCCTGCTCTGCGCCGGGTTTGGGAGGAAAGGACACCCAAAGGTGTAATGATGAAGACAAGATCCCATAGCAGGATCAGAATGCACCATGTGAAAGTCGACACGTTCATTCAAGGGACAGTTCATCGTTTCATTTCTCAACGTCTCAAGTTCTACCACCACTGCGCTTACCTGTCGGCAACCTGAAGGTGCCCCAAGAGATTTCTTTACAAATGAGTACGCGCACTATGGTATAGCTGTAGTGTTGGAATGATTCGGTGAAGTGAACTTGTCTGATTGACATCAACAGACATGTGCGATTACCTTTTTACCGCACGACAGTTTGTGTTTTAGGGACGTGTTGTTCTCTCTCATGTATCCTTTTTTTTTTCCCTTCCCAGTGTGCATTGCAGACAACCGGACGTTTTCGTGGTTAACTTCCTTGCTTTCCTCGGTTCATAATCTCTCTCTCCCTACAGTTAACTCCTGGTTTTGGTACTGCGGGTGTCATGCACGTCATCCCCTAAACAGCCGAAACAGTTTCAACACTTTTATTGGCTGCTGGAGTTTAACACCCCCGAAACAACAGAGCACAGCGAAATGCATTAAAAAAAGGCCGTGTACCATGCGTTGCGTGCACGTTAAAGATCCCCAGGGGGTGTAAATTAATCGAAAGTCCCCACAAGTGCGTGCCTCACTATCATAACTAACAGAAAACTTCAGGTGTGTCGAGCGTACGCGACCGTGTCAGCGTGTGCACGAAATCACGAGTTTGCAAGAGATGAAACTTCACTTTGATAAATAACAGTGCGCAATAAGGGTGCCCGCTACGCACGAGCCCGCAACTGTCGAGACGTCGCAATCATCGTACTCTAAGTATGCCATCACATACTCGGTGGGTTAGTGGTGGCCTATAGTTTTTCTGCGATTCGCGTCCGCCGGTATACGGTCACCGTGGCCGGAAGTCGAACTCTCCAGCTCAGCAGCAGAACGCCGTATAGTCGCAAAGCTACTGCGGCGAGTTGCAAACGCGCTTTACGAAGTCAAGCACATTCAATGGCGGGCGTAACAATCGCCCTCCTAACGGTGCATGCAAGCAGCCTACGACAGCCTAGCTCGTTTGCAGCAAACTCCGGGTTGCGCCATTATTGACTTCATTGTGTTACTCGAGTAAGTGTTGGTACCCTTTGTTCGCGAAGTAAGATCTCTCCCCGGGCATTGTCGAGGCGGCCCGATCACGAGCAGCACTAGCTGTGGTTTCTTTCTTTTTTCTTTTTCTTCTTCTAGCTCGAACACTGAGCGGCCAGGTGAAATTGGCTACCCGCACATCTCATTCTTGCAAGTTAGCGAATCCTCTGCGCGGGTTAATTAACGCGAGCGACAGCTGCATGAGTCGTTCTGTGGCTCAGCAGTTTGGAGTGTTCATCTATAGAGAAGCGGCCGCTGAGCACTCGTGTTTGACCCCGAGCTATATGGCACACACTACTCCGAACATGGACCGCAGTGCACCCGATGCAAGCGCGTCACGTGATTGCAGCAATGAACCACAAGGAGGCGGCGTCGCAGAGTGGGAGTTTCGCGCACCAGATTCCTTATCTGTTTTTACCTTCTGCTTATCTATATGCTTGGTTAGCTGCTTTCCAGACACAACAGGTAACCCCGGTGATCGTGGCGGTGCTGCCACGAGACACGGAACTCCCCCCCCCCCTTCCCAATTCCCCCCACCTCGTGCTGATGACAACTTGATTCTTTTAATTAAAACAATTATGTGGTTTTACGTGCCAATATCATTATCTGATTAAAATGGCACGCCGTAGTTAGGGATTCCGGATTAAGTTTGACCGCCTGGGTTTCTTTAACGTGCACCTAAATCTAAGTACACGGGTGTTTTTGCATCTCACTCCCATCAAAATACAGCCGCCGTGGCCGGGATTTGATCCCGTGACTTCGGGAAAAAAACAAAAAAAAAACAATAAAACTTCGATCCCGTGACTTCTGGGAAAAAAACAAAGAAAAGAAAACGAATAAATGTAGTGATGAAGTAGTCAGCAGACAGGTTCAGTCAAGCGTTCGTCAGGTTTGTGGGCGCCTCCACAACATGCAGCGCTGGCGGTAGAGAAATCAAGGACGATCGTAACACGGAGACCCGCCAAATGCACGAACGCACGTGTCAACGCTGTCGCTGTCAACGCTGTCGCTGTCAACGCGGGCTCTGACAGCGCGTCCCGAGTCTTATGCACTTAGTTGGCTCCGCAGTCAGCTAATGCCCGGTTGCGACTTCCGAGCATCATGGTCAATGCTGGCCACCAGCAGTGTCCACATCTCCCGCCTGGTGGCGTTGCAAAACGTGCAGCAAAATGTGACGTCTGTTTACGGTACACGTTCGCGTGGCAACATGGATGTCGCAGATACACCATTCCGGCGTTCTTGCACGAAAACCTTCTACTCCCATGTGATCAAAGCTATTAGAAAGTGTGCTCGTTAGACCGCGGAAACTTCGCCGCTACCATTCGTGGTCGTACCAAAAGATAATTGCACTCGGCACGCTTTTAACGTAGACTGCACGTTTTCTAGGTAAAACTGTGCTTATCGGCTTTCCGAATGCACTCTTTCAAAGAGGGGTCCTATAGGGATGCGAGTCAACATAGTTATGCTGGAGGTTGGCGCCAAAGTATTTCGCGTCGGCTTTACCCTTACTCGGTTCCTGTTTTTTACCAGCCACGGTGGTTGAGTAGGCACATTGGGTCACCACGGCATGCAGCATGTATGAACCGGGGTATAGTGGGTCCTGCTGCTCAGCGCGAAGTCCCGGGTTCGTTTCTTTGCCGTGGCTTCTACATTCTGACCGCCAGTGGAACGCAGACAACAAGAGCACTTGTGCGCATCTTGAAGAGGCTTAGATGGTAAAAATTGGTGCAGACACCTCCTCCTCCACCCCCTCCCCACCTTCTACAGCATCTTTCATAGAACGCGTGCTGTCTGTTTTGGGACGGTGAAAAAATGCCACCAATCAACAAATCGATCAACGAAATAGTCTTGCTCGTTCTTCGCCCGCACTGAATCGTACGCGTTGGGCTCGTACCGAGAGCATGACTTCAGAGAACGACGAAAAAGAAGCAGCCAACACAGGGTCAAAACGACCAACTTCAGCGGCGCAACATATAAAAAAAAATAAAGAAAAAAAGAAAAAAGAAAAGCACGCGTCGCCTGCACAATGTGTACAAGCCAACAACGAAACAAAAGCAGATGCAGAGAGACGCCCGTGCTCTGTTCCTACGCCCTCGTGCCGAGCCTTATCCCACAAGATCCGCCCGTAATCCAGAGACTCGGGAAAGGTTGGAAGGTCGTCGCAGCACTCGAGCGACCGCACGCACGGTCCACCGCGCCTTTGGGTGACAAGGCGGAAGATCGTTCCTGTCGGGACCGGCGCGGCGGTGAACATGACAGAGCGAGCGGGTCGAGACGACCACAGCTGCGTCGTCGTGGACGACGGCGCGACCGTTTTCCCCAACTTCTGCGCAAAACGACCCGCAAACGCAGAGGAGGAGGAGAGCGCCTCTCGCCGACTCTCGCTTGTGCTTTGCTCCGAACGCCGTGTCCCACCCCCCCCCCTCCCCCCCACTACCCTTCCCTTCCTTCCAGCGCCCGCGGAGAAGGAGAAGTCAAAAACCACGCGAGAAGTCCGCGGAGAAAAGAGGAACGAAGAAAAGAAAAAAATCTCTGTTGAGGTGAACGCATTCGGAAACGTTTGGTGACACTTCTCTTTCTTTCTCTCTCTCTCTCTTTTCTGCTCTTTCAGTGGGTACTCGGCGCTGGATCGATGGTCGGGGGCGGTGGCGCCTTTTCGAGGCGCCGCTATTCGCATATCCCGGGGCCGAGCGGGACACGGCCTTGATCCGAATTCGCCACTGGGTCAAGTGGTCACAGCTGGCTGCGGCAAGAACCACATGACACGGCGATGCACTGTCGTGTTCCGAGCACACCTACGTGGCTGCATATTAAATTGTGCCGAGATAGACGACGTGGTGAGAGAACGCGGTCTGTTGAGCCATAGATGAGATTAATTGAAATAGATCGTACCAAGGAACAGCCAGGTCGCCGCTAATTCAGGGAACCGCAGTAGGCAAACAAACACAGGTATAACCGAGCCTTCGGTGGCCAAATTTCCCATAATTTGCAGCTAATAAGCTAACTAACAAAAAAACAACAACAAGACAGTTATGAACGATGTATCAATCGTGACTCAGGATCAGCGAGAAGCGCAGCTTAGTCGCATTGAGTGTGTGCATTATTACGTTCTTTTTTTTTTTGCGCGAAGGATGGAGGAAGTATATTCGAATATATATCCCTATACTTATATGCCTATACTACGGATGCATTCTCCGGACAAGGAATGCAGAGACAATTAACAGATACGGAGCGTCTCAGACTACTACACCAGAGCTTCGAAGGCGGTGAGTTAGGATTAAGTCTTATACTGGTTAATTCATTTCTTCCCCGACGATTATCCTTCTACGGCGATTTTCTTTTTCTGTTTGCATAAGGCGACGGTAGAATGCATCTGTAATCTGAGATCGCGGACGCCCGGAGTAGTAGGTAAACGTCACATTGCACGGGCCTCGTAATATACCGCTGGGCAAGACTGCCGCTTTCGGCCAAATATTATTTGACGTTTGCGGTAACTTCAGATTACTTACTGTTGCAACAGTGCATTCTACTCGACGGGCGCACTTTTATATCAAGCATGTTCCTTTTTGGCATCATTCCGGTAGGAGAATGCGATACCTACGTTACTGCGATAGTCTTCACCTCGAACACAGCCAATAAGTTCAGAAACGCCGCCCAGAGTGAAAGAACTGGCACGCAAAGCATACAGTCAGCTGATACAGCTAGATATTTATGCGATCGCAAAAGGTGAGACATATACATATGCACGGCATCACTCGCAGATGTCAACATCGTTATGCAGAGCGCCATCATTGGAACATGGTGACAGGGGACAGGACTCGAGCCCGCAAACTTTTTATCAGCACGAGGCCGCCATATCCCCTGAGGCAAGGTGGCGGACGAATGCATTCGTACCGTAATTAGGACCGGAGGCCATTGGTCTCAGGTTCGCCTCGCTGCATTAGCGAGGGATCTAAATCACTTTATAGCTTCAATTCAGCCGCGACTCAAGAAACAGAACCGAAACAGCAATGCCGCATCAGCCGACTACTGAGCACTCATAGTCGAGGACAGCCTAATAATGTAATGGTGCGGCCGCTCAATGAAAAATACACACATCGAGCGGCCGTGGTAGTGGCAAATACACCGCTGTCATTTGCACAGATGGGCTCGCTCATTTCCGTAACATCGTAGTGGGAACGAACTTCTTTCAACATCGGCATCTTTTGGTAATTGTGTTTTGGAGTGCAGAGAGCAGGTGTTTGGCGAAGCTTTGTGGGCAGAGGTGGTACTGACTGCTTATAGTTGTCGTCGAGTAAAGTGAATTACTGACCGTTTCATAAAAATGTATGGAACATGAAATGAGCGCTACCATTCATTTCTGTACAATGCTTCTTCGCGAGTTTTGTCGCTAATGATTTCTACACGCATGATTCCTCGGGCGTAGGAGAATTCTTCAGCTTACTTGAGGTTCAGCTGAACTTTGACAGCGCGTTATATACATACTCGTCCAAAAAAAATGCTTCCAATACAATTTGAAGAGCCCGTGCAGATCAACCACACATGCAGGGAGGCCGGATGCTCTGGGAAAAGGCAATAATACCGTGGACGGTCGTAGAATAAGCTGTATGCTTCAACCCGAAACAATGGGTCTGTGCTCGGTAGTCTGCGCACGGCGTTTATCTGCGTGGCGGTTGCCCTAAATCAAAACGCGCATGCGCGGTGCCTCTACAGCTGCGACGCCGCTTTATAATTGCGATCACATCATTTTAGCGCCCCTTTCTCCCTAATGTTTGCGTTTAGCGAGACACTGGGATGCGCTTGACTTCCGCTCGCATGAGTCTTCACGCGTTCCGCGTCTGTGGCTCTTGCCGCATCAGAGCATACAAGGTCCTCTGCGCCTTTCTTTATTTTCTTTCTTCTGTACATTTTATGTATTACCCAATCTGTAACCAAAGAAAAGGCAGACGATAACGAACCCACGGCCGCTTAAATTTTATTTTCTTCCGCCACTCCACATCGAAGGCAGCATCTCATGCCCCTCCTATTGTGACCCTGCCCGTAAACGATTCAGTTCGTTTCAGTTCGTTTCCTTTTGAGACCTCGAGGCTTAATAACGAGAGAATAGAAAGAAGGAGAAAGGAAAGCGCGCGCCCGCGCACACTCGCGGTGCTTCACCGGAGCGTGACAAGCTTCAATTAAATGTGCTCGAAGGGGTTGGAGTACAGAAGGGAAGAGGTTGGCGTGTGTTGTGCTCCGTTCTTTTGGTTGTTATTATGCCTTTTTTTCTGGGTTTCCCCGATCGGCAGGCGAAGTCGGTCTCGGAGAGGCAGTCGTGCAAAACAAGGGAGACAGATGCAGCGGCGCCCCCTCGCCTCTCCGCTCTCTCTCTCTCTCTCTCTCTCCCCCTTCTTCCGCCTCCCGCCGCGACGCTCCACCCCTTTTTTTCGGTGGCACACTGCCAGAACGCCGGCCGTGAATCACGGCGCGTCGCGTTACGAGGAATGCGGTGCATACTTATCGCGCGCGGGGGAGCGTCGCTCAGAACGACCCCGTTTTTAAGGGCTCACTTTCCATCTCGCCCGAACGACGTGGTGGTCCTGCGTGGTGAGGGAAAAAAAAGGAAGGGGAAAGAAGGGGCAGCACCGCCACCGTTTTGACGTTGTTCTTTTGCAGCGCGGTACCGGCTCTCGTCGCACGCAGCTTGTTTAGGGGCCGAAAGGTTCTTTCTCTCCCTCTTACTTCTTTTTTTCTCCTGGGGGGGGGGGGGTTACACGCTGGGCGCTCCGTTTTTAGCGACGTCAGGGGGGCGATGCAGTAAAAATGACAAATGCCGCAACGTGAGGCGGTTTGATTTTAAAAATCACTTCGTGCTCGGCGGACCGCGTCGCTTTATCACACGTGACAGATCTCGCGTTAAGGAACAAGGGACACGTAAGAGTTTTAAAAAGAAATGCGCCCCGGCGGGGACCTGTTTCAGTGGCGCGGCACTAAAGAAACAAAGGACCAAAAATAAAAAACGTGAGATTTCTTCATCCGTTCATACTTTCTTCTTGTCGTCGTTCAGGAGGTGTGTTGCCAGCGACGCGACCAGATGCGGTGAAAAAGGCTACCCCTTCACTTCGCAACCCTCCCCTCCCCCGAGCTGGGCTACAGAGGACATGGGTTCGACTCCCGCATCCGTGACGGGCGCGAATTTCAACGTGCAGTGAGGGCTAGTATTCGCACTTTCCCTCACCGTTAGTGCGGTGGGTATATGCACGCCACTTACCGCGTGACGTTCTTGTAGGGGCAAGGACAGCACGCTATTTCTCTCTTCTCATAATGATCTGATCCTCAAACAAAAAAAAATCGTCCGCAGAGCTAGACTACGTTTGGAAACAGTATGGCGCTGGAGTGTAAGTTGCGACTGCACTTCAGCCGAACATAAAAACGTGATCACGCGAACTCGCGCGTGTGACGTTACGTCGCGTGAGTTCGAGTTGGAGCTCTGTCCTGCCTATTTCTTCTCGTCTCATGTCTCTCCTTGCGGGCAATTTTGTGCAAGCCCTCGAGAACGCCCCAACAAGCCCATATTTGTCGTCATTAAATACGTGCACACGAGCGTTAAAAGCGCTGCTCTGAGTGCGATCTCGAGCGGTCTCGAAAAAAAAAGGTGTCCGCAATTCTTACTCGTTCGTTTTAACGAGAGTAATGATAACGAGGCACGACTTGCAAATATGAAAAGCGTCGTCCTCAGTGCGCGGCGGTCACGACCTTTTGCGTTCTGTGTTCGTCCGCAGAAACGCTTCGTTTAAGTGCTGATTACGGCAAAAAGTGAGAACGCAAACGTGTCAGATGCATTGCTCTGCGTGAAAATGGCGGAACGTTACTTAACGTATTGTGCCTGCACGGCACTAAACTCACGCATTAAAATGCGACGGAATTATTGCATTTCGTCGTGCGCGAACAGTAAATCGCATTTTATTGCACGATTTTGTGCTTGGATTCTCATCAGCAGTTCCTCTGCAGGTATAACAAAGTGCATTTCTGTTCGTGCTGTCGGGCCTAAGCAAAACTTTGGAAAATGTACGTAAGCCTGGCCGAAACGCTTCGAACGTTACCAGTGGGTAGCACTTTTGGCGGACACACACGCACATTGTGACATGGGGTGGCCGCACGGCACACTAATTTGATGCGCCGGGACAAACCAGGCGCGACACTGTGTCCTTATGACCCCGCGGCACAGCTATGCCCTTTCGCGATTAGGAGGCCAGTGTTCTGCTCGTCTGAAAGGAAAACTAGCCGGCATAGCTGCATACTGCTGTTTTCGCTAAGTACCTTTTCTTTCCTATCTACGCTCAAGTTAGTGGGGAACCCAAAAGGACTACTGTAATGCCAAGACGGCAAGATATGTGTTTACGTTGAAAGCTGTAGCACGTTAAGAGGACTTTCGCTTTGGGTAGAAACAGCGCAAAAGATAACTGCATGTAAGAAATAAGTAGACAACTGTCTGTTACGTCCATTTTTTTAGCTGTTCCTGCTTAAGTCCTGAACCAATCAGCACAAATGCGTACGCTTCCGCAAGAATTCTGCGCCTGTTATTCATAGGATCGTTTAGGCTGCTGATGGTGAAACCATGTTCGCTACGTTCGCAGATAAGTGTCGTGCTTAAAGTTTTGTTACCAATTAATTCACGTCAGAAAATTCTACCTTTCTGTTCGCGATTAGTGATTGCATGTATAATATGCTAACAAAGAAAACGAGATCGAAATATGAACTTAGCACGCTTTATGGTATCCTTGGCCCTGTTTACAAATAACAATATACACCATATTCAACGACGCCCTCCCCTCCTTCCCCCTCTGACCGGGAGAAATAGAAACCAGTCTCCCCTTCGTGCTCTCCATCCGCCACCAATAAACCGGTGTCATAACTAACGCTCCTTTCCAACCGGCGTAAACGTAATCAATCATGCGATGCTGCCTTAAACTTCTACCAGCTATAGTTACGAAGCAAAAAGCGCTCCATCATTTTTTTTTCAGTCACGCTTAAACGATGGAAACACTTCTCGAGACAACATGATTGATCTCTTGATGCAAATTTCTCTTTACCTGCCATCGCGCTTTTCATGTCTCCTGAACTAAGCATAATGTGGGTCACCTCTTTTGCTGACTTGACCAGAAACAACGCAGAATGACAGTAAGGAAGAAACAGGCAGCGACGTTGAATTCCAAGCTTACGGAGTTCATTCTTGCCGAGTTGCTTGTGTTTAATTTTGAACATCAGGCTTCTCAGTAACGTCATCAACATGCAATAAGAACGCACAAGATAAGTTAGCGGTAGTAAATGAGCATGCTCCGCTTCGCTGACACCCAGGCCACAGGCTCGGAAAACCAAAAGCACAATAATTACCTAGGGCCCATTGTACCGCTGCTACCTGCGCGCTGTTTAAGATCCCCGCGTTCGTTTTCTTTCAAAATTTACGCTTGCCTACGTCAACCTAACACCAAGATTAAATTGTAGCGCGAAAGCAAGTCTCGGTGCGTTTAGAGCCATTCAGTATTTCACAGAAACGGCACCCAACTCTCGGGTGCATTTTCTTGTTCTTCTCCGACACGTTTAGAACGAATCCCGGACGCATTCTCTTACGCGATTAAGACAAGGACGTCAAATCCCCGTTAACAAAGTCTTCATGCCAGGGCTAACCATGCCGCCTGCAGGCCGCCCGCATAAGCGCGCTTTGATCACAGCGTGTAGGCAAGCAAACTGAACGTCTTCGAGTGCGAGAAGCTGAGAACGCGAAGCCACCCAGCTTTAACCGCAGCGCGCTCGTTAGACGTGCGAAATTTTTCGGTCTCGAGCATCTCGGAGGCCTTAATCGCGCCCTAACGAGGAAGCGAGAGCTGCATAATCCGCGAGCCAAGGACTTGGAGTCGTTCGTGGTTCCCGGAAGCGCGAGGGCAACGGTGAATCTAGGTTGCTTGGCCCCGGGAAACACCTCCTGCCTGATGCCTTGGCTACACTGCTGCGCTCGCGTGCCTGCGGTGAAGCGCGGGTCCTTAGCAGCGCCCTAGTTGTAAACGAGCGGCAGCAGATTAGAGGCAACAGATGAGAACGCGATGCGCTGTAGGTGTTACAGGTCTTTTCACGCCACGCTACGAACGCGCGCTCCGACAGAGAACTGCTGGCGAACGGTGAACGAAGGACGGGTGGGTGCAGCTGTACCTATCCTGTTGTCATTCTTTTACGAGCAACTGTTTCTCTTTGTAAACGAATAAATTGCGCGGTTTAACGTCCAGAAACTGCACAGCACGCGAGTTTCGAGATACGCCTCAGTGGAGGGCTCCCGATGAACTTTTTTACCTCCTTGTGGTGACGCGCACCGGACGCGCGGTATACGAGCACTTTTGCATTGCGCTCCCGTTACTAGGAATGCGCCGCCGCGGTCTTGGAGTCGAATCTGCGACGTCACACTGAGCATCGGAAAGCCGTACCCACTGAGACGATCGCGGGTTCTTTAGGTGACACTACACATCGACCGCGTAGACGGAGATTCCGCTCTATCCACCCTAGAGATAGAGGGCGAGAAATAGGAAGGAAAGACATGGAGGTTACCCTGACGGACGACCGGTTGGCTACCAAACGCAGGGAGGAAGGATATAATAGATGAAATGAATGAATGAATGAATGAATGAATGAATGAATGAATGAATGAATGAATGAATGAATGAATGAATGAATGAATGAATGAATGAATGAGGGTGCCGCGTCACCCTAGAGGTACACACCAAAGCTACAGTCGCTCACTGAAGTCTGGATGACTTGCGGAAGTGCACTAAAGCTCGCATCTCTCTCTCGGCTAGTAAAGCGTGTGGCCATGGCCCAAGTACCTTCTTTCTTTTTTTGACACCAATAATAATCTCAAATTCAGGGAAGGAAACGTGGCGTGGAGTACAATACGCTAGTCGTCAAAGCGGGGATGCATGCAGAGGTTATGTTCGATATATTTCTCCCACCCGCAATGGTCGCACGAAAGTGTATGACTCATCCAAACAAGAAACAAACAGGCCTGTGCAAATTCACACCCAGTTGTTGCAAACACGCGAATGAAGCTTAGGTGGTCGAAAGTGATCCGGAACCCTCCACTATGCGGTGTCTCTTATAGCAGGTGACTTGCTGCGGGATATTAAACCAGAAAATGCAATGTCAAATACTAAGATGCAAAAACAAAATAAATAAAGTCACGGCATGGAGATGCCACAATGAACTTGGGAAAACGTCTCCGCGGCGCATAATATCATCACGTGACAACCTCGCTATTTCGCGATGAGATCACCATCGGCGTCCAGCATGCGGCACTCGCAATGTACACTGCCTCGCATGTCGGTAAATTCTATTCAGCGGCCGCCATGCATCCGACACAGTTGCGACGCAGAGTCTGTTCAAATCGCGTGAACCCGATGCTGCAATTAAATAAGTCACGTGTTCTATATATAACGTGTTCGACATAATCCGAGGAAATTAGTACGCGCAGGAAAGCGTGACAAGTACATAACAGAACTGAATATTATTTCATGAAGCTTGCCATGAAACTATCACCAAAAAAAAATAGTTTAGATATTCCATTTGCCAGCGACCGTACATGCATCTGAGGTCAGCCCTTGAACTCGCATATGCAACACACGAGTTTTGTTCTCGCAGCTCATTAGTGACTCACGGAAGCTTTGTGGTACTTCTTATAGATACAAAGCTATGCGCTCACTTTTGTATCCACTGCGCCCCAGAAATAGCAGTAAACAGCGTTTGCAGCTGCGGTTAGATGGTGATTATGAGAAGGGAGGAAGGCGGCTACGCGCGCTCTCATGAACTCAAGCTATTGCGCCACTCGGCCTGCGAGCAGGAGCCTTGTCCTGCTGTCACATGTACTAGATTGTAGAAGCCATCTTGTCGATGCGAATCTCTAGAACCAGTCTTCGGCTCATAGATGTATATCTTTCAGCGTTCGCCTTTACGCCATCGTCCGTTCCCCTGTCGCCCGGGAAGCAAAATGGCGAGGATCTTATGTCCGTTACATAATGACGAATGTGCCTTACTAAGCTTCACAGCAGTACACATCTGTATTGCGGTGAAATTATTTATTATGTGCATATAGAAATAGAACCGGTCAGCGGAGGCCTCGTAAAAGCACCTGAGATTATAATAAAGCCAACGGCGCAGTGTTTGCAGGGCACTCAAGATTTAGCGTAGGGCTAAAAGCTGGAGCCAGGGCGTACCGTGGGTTGCGGCCGCCGAGGCCTCGGTGTGCCGGCACGTGTTCGCATACAAACTCGGCTGTCAGCGATGGCGGACATTCGATCTTATACAGTTCCGCAACGTGGCAGCCAGTCTGGATACCAGCCTGTTGCTTCTTTGGTGTCCTGAAGGCGCCGCCAAGGTACACTAAATTATTACCCGTTTTTTTGTACTTAGTACTTGCGCCTATAACACTTCTATTCACAGCAAGGTGCTGTGCATGCTTCATTGCATTACGCAACTGTATAACGGTGCAGCCATTACGAAAACGCAAATGCAGCTAATTGTTGCGAAAGCAAACCAGCAAAGCGGGCTTCTCCTCATAAATTTTCGTATTGCGAAAAAGCCACCGATGACGAAGGCTTAGTTGCAGGTTTTGCACACATGTACTGCGCATGCCGCTTTTGAAGCACTTATCAAGCGCCACGTATACAAATTAAAATATGTAAAGTGTCCTTTATTGTGAGCATTTGTTCTTTAAATATCCGCAGTGCATACTTCGATTCGACAATGTGTTTATTCGCACAGCTAATATTCTCGTGCGCCCATACTATTGGGCGTAAGGAATATTCATGCCAATACTGCAACTGGTATAAGTGGCTCTGCCACGCTTTACACAAAATACAAGCAAATTAAACTCAGAGAAACAAAAATGCGCAATGAACCAAACTGCATTTACTTGCAGTTGAAATACAGCTTCCTGTGGGTGTTCAAACGCGTTCAATCGGTTTGATAAAATGAGAAAAGAGCGGAAGGAAGAGAGAGCGCTGGAGGACCCCTGAAAGCTTCAAGATTATCAGACGCCTTCTTTACCTCTACAGCCCTCTTTTGTTGCCCTCCCGTCTTCTTTCTTTATTATTGTTATTGATATTATTCTATCTCCCCTTGCTATCTTCTTTTGAATGAAGTCGACCATGCGGCCAGACCTGCGCAAGTTCATCGCCTTCGCATACAGCCACCCCCCCCCCTTTCTTTCTCTCTCCTACTACTAATGCGCACCTATCGGACGAAAAAACAACAAACGACGGCCGAGGGCCAGCCCGGGGAAAAAGGTCACAGGCACGCCTTCTATTTTTAGACCGCGCGGCCGCATTTTCGTACAAAAAATCGAAGGGAAACCCGGCCACTGCAATGCCCGCGTTCCCTTCACTCCTTTCCGCCTGCGTTCGTATGTGTGTGTGTGTGCGTGCGTGCTTGCGTGTGACGTGTGTATGTGCATGTGCGAACGGGTCGCGCCGACGCACGTTCTCCCAATTTCGGGCCTGTGCTCTGCAAACCGCCGGGCCGCGAGTGCTTCACCTTCCCGCTCTTTGGTTCGGCTCAACAAGTTGACGAACCGCGTATAGCTCGAACGTGCCGGATGCGCGAATAGCGGCAAATAAAGGAGACGAAGAAAAGGTAACGCATCGCACTGGCGTCTTCGTGGACGATGCCTGGAAGATGACACGTAGGCGCCAAGTGCATGCTATACCCAGAGGATCGACGCACGGGCACACGTTAAATTCATCGTTCGTTAGTGTCAAGGCGTGAGCCGGGGCCAAGACTATGATTCTTGAACGCTCGGTAGCGAACTGCGCTTCGATGCCGTATAGAGAGGGAAACGAAGACCTTACAAAAGAGTCGGATGAAAGCTGAATCAAAAATTCAAATGAAATTACGGAGTCCCAACGCAACTGCGCACGGATTCTGAGGGACACCGTACTTCGGGGCCCAGGAAGAATTTAGACCGCACGGGGTTCTTCTAGCACGCACCTAAATCGAAGCACACGAACGTTCACTTTTTTTTCCCTTCCATTCCGCTCGCTATGCAACGTGGTGGCCGCAGTTGGGGAGTCGAATCCATGACCTTGGGCTCAGCAGCAAAACGACATAGCCGCAGAGCCACCGCGATGAGTGGCGCAAGCGGGGCAGACTTGTTCTGCAACTCGCTAATTAGTAGAAATATCCACGCAACAGCCCATGTGATGAAGATAGCACAAAAATCGAATTACGTCACATGGTCGTGACTGTTCTGTTCTTTTCTGTGATCACGTGTTCGTTGCAGTTTCACACGGCTGTGCCCTGCACTGCAGTGACATCGTCCATGTTTTATGGCTCCACCGCGATACTGTCTGTGTGCTGTCTTGATCTTCCCTTCCGTACGAGGTATTCAGAAACGCACCGAATAATTTCCTAAAAATCGTTGTCGAAGTACTAAATTGCGGCTTGGTGAACTCATCACTCATCACCTGGCATTGACAGTATTCAACCAGTGACAAGGGACGACTTTGACAACCTCCGCAATGCCTTGGCAGCCAAGCTAACAGCATGCGAAAGGTCACCTCACTACGTGGGCTTCCTTGATGACCTGCTCGGAGACCTCGGCCTCAACAGTAAGTACCACCTGTGCCACTCTGGGATGGCTTACTTCAACTACATCCGCATTACCAGCATTAGTGCAAACACCCAGCAATTACCCCCTTGGTACAATTACTCAAACAATCAATCATCAGCGCGTTGCTCCAATAAGCGATACATTTAATCTGCTCTACACAGCAAAAATGAAAAGACACTGCAAGATACTAGATAAATATTGCACAATATCATACTGACATTTGCATGCGGATATTGCAACATACTTCAAGCTTTCTCGCCCAATAACTAAATTTGGGCTTCATCTTAAGGCGTGGTAACGTAAATTGCAAAGAGCGATTTGGTTTACGCTCAGTAGATATTTCTTTTTACCATTTTACTTAAAATGCGTTTCTCATCCTAGCACATTGTCACGTCGTTCTTTTCAGTACTGTCTTGATCGTGAGAATAAAGAGTAGCAACGATGAACTGTTAAATATGCTTTTATGCGACACCAGACCACGGGTCCAGCACCCTGTTACACCGCCTCACTGATTTAAAAAAGCACACATTGATTATTGTTTTAGCCTGCGTGCGTGCGTGCATCCGCAGATAAGCAATTTATATAATATTTAATCGAAATTATGTTTACATACCTTTACATTTACATTTACATACCTTTACTGAGTTTTAGGTTTTAGGTTTTAGTTTTTAGTTTTAGCATAGGTTTCCTAACCGTCTCGCCTGTCACGCTACCCGGAAACGAAGTGATACGAAACTACACTTTTATGTACGAAACTACGCTCGCAGAGCTCACCGCACTCGCACAACAAACACAAACTCGCACTGTCAAAACTCATCGCCTTATCTGGTTGGAACCCGCCGCGGTTGCTTAGTGGTAAGTGTTGGGCTGCTAAGCACCAGGTCGCGGGATCGAATCTCTGCCACGGCGGCCGCATTTCCATGGGGGCCCCAGCTGGTCCAAATTAAGAGAGTCCCCCACTACAGCGTACTTCATAATCAGATCGCGGTTTTGACACATAAAGCCCCATAATTTAATTTTTTAGTTATCTGGTTGGGTGTCCATTTTACATTTGTAATCGCCTACCACCTGGCAAATATCATTATCAGCTTCACTGGCGTTTTTTTCTTCTACGCACCATGTTGCAGCAATAGCCAGAAGATCGAGGTCCTAGATCCGTCCGTCCGTCCATCTGTCCGCTATCTATCTATCTATCTATCTATCTATCTATCTATCTATCTATCTATCTATCTATCTATCTATCTATCTATCTATCTATCTATCTATCTATCTATCTATCTATCTATCTATCTATCTATCTATCTATCTATCTATCTATCTATCTATCTATCTATCTATCTATCTATCTATCTATCTATCTATCTATCTATCTATCTATCTATCTTTCTATCTATCTATCTATCTATCTATCTATCTATCTATCTATCTATCTATCTATCTATCTATCTATCTATCTATCTATCTATCTATCTATGTAATGAAGAGCATATTTCTGTGCTTCGAGTAGTTTCGCTTGGATACATATTCTGCCTCCAAAGCAAACTTCATTTGCCCGTGGCAGCGCCGGCCGCCTCCCCGAAAGATGCGTCTCCCAACACCGGTGTGTGAACTGACCCGCACGTTGGCGGTCGGTTGCTTAACACTTACAGCTGCCCTCGCGGCGCTTCCGTTCTATTTTCCACGGCTCCCCGTTTCCTCCGTCCCGGGGGCTCTTACGTCGCACAAAGCTTGCTCCTTCACACAACGCGCAAAGACAAACGGAAACGCGTCGACAGTTTTAGTGCGGAAAAGATGGCCACCCCACCCCCTCTGACCTTCAAAAAGTCATTCAAAGGAAGGACACTGCGTAAGCCACGCGAACCGTGAAAGCAAAAAAACCCGAGGTCGGTGGAGGAGCCCTTCCCATCCACCCACATAAAAAGGGATACAGGAAACGTTATGCCTTTTAATATTGCTCTCAGGGTCAAGCGCTTCTTTGTGTCAATAGAACTTGTTACTCTCTAACAATCTCTTTTTTTTTTCTTCGTGGCCAATATCTGACCGCGAGGCGTAACCCCCGTATACCTAAATATACGCCGAGAACATCGAGCGTCGGTCGTTTCTCTCAGCGCCGACGTGTAATTTGATTGACGACGTCCCGCGGCCACCAGAGTTTCTTCGCCGAGAAGTTTGGGAAGGCCCTTGGCGGTCCGCTATACTCGAGGGTGGGCTAGACGGCCGGCGGAGCCGCCGGCCTGAAAGGCGGGCAATTAAGGGATCCTCGCCGCGTCTTCGCGTGGGCTGTGATAAGCGGGCACTTCGTGCCCCGAGAGTTTCGACAAAGCCCCGGACGGTCGCCGCCACCGCCGCTGCCGTCACGCTTGATGGCGACGAAGAGACGTCGCCACTGAAGACGACGACGCGTAGCCCGTGCTTTAAGACTGTCGCGCAAGATTTCTCGCGGCGAACTTGATTATAGCCGGCGCGGTGGCGGGCGCGAATGCGTCCTCCTGATTCTGCACGTAGGTGATTCGGGGAATCGTGGAGCATTTCACGGAGCAAATACTAAACCGTCCCATCGCTACTGCACTATTATACGCCCCGCCTACCCGCCGTGGCTGCTCAGTGGCTATGGTGTTGGGCTGCTGAGCACGAGGTCGCGGGATTGAATCCCGGCCACGGCGGCCGCATTTCGATGGGGGCGAAATGCGAAAACACCCGTGTGCTTAGATTTAGGTGCACGTTAAAGAACCCCAGGTGGTCAAAATTTCCGGAGTCCTCCACTACGGCGTGCCTCATAATCAGAAAGTGGTTTTGGCACGTAAAACCCCAAATATTATTATTATTATTACGCCCCGCCTGTATAGTAACGGCAAAAGCTGGTCATACGGGGCAACACTTGCGGCTCGGCAACATCGTTGATGGTCGGCGTTGGTGTAACCTGCCGGTGTTATCGCCGTGTTGACACGATTAACGTTAGCCTTGTTCTGAATAAACCAAATATGAGTGGCAAAATAACACATGATGGAACAACTCTTGAACCCTTAAAACATTGGAGTGGCGCTCACGGGTTGATACGAAACGCGTGATTACAGATAATGGCAAGTGAAGTTCGAGAAAGTCGATACAACGATAACGTTAACTGAGTATTTGACACATTGATCCATAGTACTTTGACCAACGTATCGCGCGCTCCCGCGGAAGACTACCGCCACACTTTGCTCTATACGTTTTTTTAGAACATTAGTACAACGAACACGGCTATAACGAATCATCGGATACAACGAAGTGTACCTAAGGGTTTCTCGCCGATAGCAGCGTGCAATATGTGCTATAAAGATTATCAAATATAACGAAAGTATTTTCGAGTTCGATTTACTTTCTTTATAACGAGGTTCAACAGTAAGCGACATTGATAAGAAAGTTACAGCGTAGTGGTTTGGCCTTGTTGATATAGTACACGCTGAAAGAAGTTCAAAGGCAAAAAAGAACAAGAGTGAAACGAGTGGAGTGCTTGCTGTGCGTACGCTCCCATCGTCCCTGTCACTTATAGCGTTTGAACCTTTTGCTACAGCCCGGCGGCAATATTGGCCAGCGCGATTATTCTAATGCGGGTGTCTCTGTGCTGTTCGTCCTTCCGCATTAGAGGGTCGTCTGCCAAGTCTCGAACGAAATCTTCATTGTACTTTCGAGTGCCACAGCTTGTGTCGCAGTGCATCGCACTGATAGTATGAGGGGGGGGGGGGGGGGGAGGGCGTATTAAAGAAATCGCAAGGGACACAGCCGGTCTCACGTAATCCCTGAGGCCTCAACAGGCATCGACCTGAGCTGATGCTTTTATGTCCTTTCCTTCCCTTTCCGTTTCGTAGCATTGCATAATAAGTATAGCGGAATAAAAACCCACCGTGGTGGCGTAGGGGCTTTAACGTCGCGCTGCTAATCCAGAGGGCGCGAGCTTGAAGTCCGGCCGCAGCGGTGTCTAGGCGAACTGTCTTTACGAGAGAAAGAGTCTGGTCTGTCGTTCATGTCATGGTTTGTAGTGGTATAGGCTGCTTACTCGATGACAGGAAGCTGCCTTCGTAGATGTGACCATGACGTTGCAGGCACGTGGAAGATCCACAACCGCATGAGGATGTTCCATATGTGGAAGCTTCCTATTACTTTTGTGTCTCGGAGCTACTGCGCGGTGAATTCGTTTCGTCTCACTGCCAATAATGTGTACATCAGGCACTGTGATTGTAAGAGTTCTCGAAAGCGCCAGCTACGTCTGTGTGAGCGCGTCGTCGCCACCGATACAGTATACACAAAAAGGACATCACTTTTGAAAGCCTCAATGCGCACGCTTCACACCTCAATCAAACTGCCCAATCTGGCCGGGCGAAATCGTGCTCTGTACATAGTATAAGCACAGGTGGTGTAGAAATCATGGCGTCTTTGACGCGTTTCCCTTCCGGCGCACGGAGTAAGCAATAGCACGACCTTCGAGATTGGCTTCTGTTATTCAGTGAGTCATTGCTGGGGCGTGGGTTTGGGCGCCGCCTATCCAGTCACAGCGGCAGCTTGATGGTCCACTTGAAAGTAGACGTTTAAAAAAATAGGTACGATAAGAATGCAGACAAGAAAGAAACGAACACACATACAGTATTTAAAAAAAAAAGCGCACATCGTGGTGTTTAACCTCCAGAAGCTACGCAGTTGGATATGAGGGACACCACAGCATGGGGAAGGGGAAAGCTTCGGAATAACTTCGAAAGCCCGGGGCTCCTTACCTGGAGGCCAAATCATGACACGCGAGCGTTTCTGCATTCCTCCCCATCGGATTTCGACTTCTGCGATGGGGAACCGAACCCACCGGTGACCTATAGCGCTCACCAAAAGAGCCACTCGGCCATCGCGGTGACATACTGCTCTTGGTGTTTAAGAACGTGCCGAACCAGGTGTCCTCATTAGTCTATAGACGTGCTTTCCTCGAACATCAAGCCGCTGCCGTTAACATATTCCACCAGAAACACGACCCAACCACTGTTCCTGATCCGGTCAGCACAGGTATATGGGCTATCCCAGAATGTTGCGTTAACGGCTCACTTACCGACTGTTTTCTGCAGCTGTTGACACAGATAACACACGTAAGGCGTGGTCGTTGGTCTCTTCTGTAGCGGTCTGCTGGTTACTGTCGTGCAACCTCTGTTGGTCAGTCCATGCGGCATAACTTGAATGACTTCTTTTTTTCTTCTTTTTTTTCCCAAGCACTGGAAGAGACGACACCTTGTCGAGACGTTGGCTCCGAACAAATTCTTGTTTCACCCCAGTTAACCACTTCGTGCCTCCATCTTCATGTGAACTTCTGCTTTTGAAACTTTCCAGAAGCAGAACGACGACTTTAACAACAAAATCCTGAGCCATTTTCAAGCCACGCGCATGAATCTAGGATAATATGAGCGTTGCGCAGATAAAGCGTTGTGTAGCGATGTGCGACGTGCTGGGCCATGCTTAACGAAGCCCGATGTGTCACGAAATGCGACGATTTCAGTCTATATGTCTGAGTAAAGGGAAAGGGAAAAAGCCAGCCGCTGATTGTTCTCGCCAGCCAAGAGCAAGAGCGCAGCTGTTATCTGCTTCTTGTAAACGACCTGCCACCACGCGCAGTAAGCTACGTCGAAATGGGGCCTTGTCGTCGTGTCGACATTCCACACCTCCGAATTATGGATCGAGTGTCAAATCTGATTATGAATATCTCGGTACAGAAGCACTCAAGAAGAATCAAAGTGAAGTTGCCTCCAGATACGATTGTTGAACGTTTCAAATATAAACCTATACCACAATCGCTACAGCAAAAAGAAGAAAAGGGAGGGTGATTAAGAAGCCTTTGATGATTATGTGCTTGATGATTCTGATTTGTGGGGACAGTTGTGTTTACTAAATCACATAAATTGCCTGGACAAGCAGATTTTGCATAGCCGGCATAGCGTTTTTATTTATATTACCGTTAGTATAGCTTTGAAGACCTTGTATACATAAACTATGTAGTCTTCAACCATTGGTGCAAGAATCTTCCATGTACTAGAACCCTCATATATGCAGGCTACTTTGCTGTAAAACAGGCGCACCCGACTGCTCGCCGTCGGCGGTGGCTAACTGCGTTCGTTGTACAGGTGAATTTGGTGCAGTGGTCTTCGCTGTATAAGGGTTAAATACACATGCAAAAAATATAAATTCGGTGGGAACATACGGAATCCTTCTGAATCGCGGTCATTTAGTTGCATAGAGGCGTTTTCTGCAGTGCCGTATGACTATCGTCTGCCTTCCGGTTCCTACCTATGCGGTGCGGTATGCGAGTCGAGCGAACTAACGCAGAACCACCGTTGCTGCAACGAAAGAGCAGTTTTGCGCGAAGAGCGCAGTAGTTGATTGTCTCCGTACTTTTTCCTCCTCTTTCTTTACACTCGTCTTTCGTACGTTTTTTCTTCTTTCCCAGTACAGGATAGCGGAATGAGAAATAACCCCTGCTTGACCTTTCTGTCTTCCCTCTACTTCATCTCCCTCTCTTTCAAGCGTATCGCTCCGCGCTCGCCTGAGGTCCCAAGTGGGTTCAGCGCCGTGTGCTTGAAGTTCACGTTCGTTCTCGAATACATTTCACACCCGCGCTTTTTCCTCGCGCCGCACGTCACTCAACTTCCTGTACATGTATGTACAAGAAAAGAAGCACGGGGGGCTCGGCTCACGATACCAGACTTCCTACGAGATGTGCGTAGTGTTCATGAAGCTATCGCTCCTGCGGTATACCTTTAGATCGCGTAGGGCTTTCTTCGTTGTTTGTTTGTTTTCTAAACCATTCTCAACAAAGATAGATGGCCGACGCTCTGTTCCCAGCTGAACAACAGGGCCACTCTTGCATACAGAACTGAAGAGAATCGGGGTAAACTTTAATCCAGCACGAGGCGACGACGCTCGCTGCCTTAGCCCACAACCGAATTTTTTCGCATTTGTTTCTGGGAAGTGGAAAGGTTCATAATTTCAATCATCATCATTGTCGTCGTCGTCGTCATCATCGTCATCGTCGTCATCATTATCAGCCTATCTTTAAGTCCACTGCAAGACGAAGGCCTCTCCCTGCGATCTCCAATTAAACCTGTCTTGTGCTAGCTGATTCCAACTTGCGCCTGCAAATTTCCTAACTTTATCAATCTACCTAATTTTCTCCCATCATCGGCTGGGCTTCCCGTCTCTTGGCACCCATTCTGCAACTCTACTGGTCCACCGGTTATCCACCTTGCGCATTACATGGCCTGTCCAGCTCCATTTTTCTCTTAATGTCAACTAGAATATCGGCTACCCCCGTTTGCTCTCTCATCCACACCGCTCTCTTCCTGTCTCTTAACGTTACCCTTAATTTTTTTTTCCACCGCTCTTTGAGCGGTTCTAAAGTTTCAATATCACGCCATAATTACAAATATCCTCCCCTCCACCGCCCAACGACCTCTTCTCGTTAAATATATGCTCGTATAGACGGAGCTGAAACACCTCCACTCCGGCAGCCTCTTCGTCTTCATCGATCAGAACCATGTGCAACACGATTATACAGCAGCTGCCATCAAAAAGAAAGAAAAAGAAGAAGAAGAAGACTAGCAATAAACAGTCCTTAGATGAGGTGACTCTTCGAACAAGTTTAATTATGTGAACTCTGCCGCACGAATGATCAATATTCTTAAGTCACTCTGCGTCACACGTGGAGGATATCTTAAGCTATGAAATTCTTCAGCGTATTGGCTCTTACATACGCTGAACTACGCCGAACTTGACCTGTTTTGTATCTAGCCTTTCCATGACGTCCTTGGTACAGTTGTCATCTCCAAACGCTTTAAGGCGTCGTTGTTTAAAGGTTATTGCAAACTGTCTCCTTGTCCTGTCTTCGGCGGGGAGAGTATTGTAAGGCCTTGAGCCGCTACGCCGGGTTCGCTAGAACGCGCGTGAGTGTTCTGTGATGCCACGTGAACCCCCAATTCCTGTTTTTTTTCTTTTTTTTGCATATCCAGTACTAGACCCCGCTGCTGTTGGGGCGCGTTTACAATTGCTCGATATAAAATGTGGTGTAATTAAGTTAACTGAAGCGCTATAGAGATACTAAGACTTCATACCTCACTGAGGGGTCGATAACTGCCTAAAGGTGAAAAAAAAGGCACAATGTATTTTGTGCGACTACTTGTTTAACGTCCAGTAGCGACACCTTGCCTATTCGGTACGCCGTATGGAAAAATCCCGATCAGTTTCTGCAACTCCGAGTTTATCAACATGCACCATAAAGTTCAGCGTACGGATGTTTTTGAACTTTTATCCTCGTTGGACTATCGCCTTCATGGCTGACAGCCGAACTCATGACCTTGCGCACAGCAGCAGAACGTGCCAGGCTATAAGCGACAGCGCGGTGTGTCTGGAGTCGCCCATTTAACGCTCAGCGGAGCGCAAATATCTCACAACTCTCTCCCATCGCGTTGCAGAGAAACCCGCAAGAGAGAAAAAAACGAAGGTGAAGAAGAGTCTCGCGGGAACGCCGGCCCCGTATCTCCAAATCGCAGCTCAGTTACAGGGGCGAGCACGGGGTTAAGCAAGCATCGCTCAGCGTTGTCGCAAGCGTGACGCAACTGACACCCGTCGCAGCCGGGTGGCAAGCCTTCATCTATGCTAATCACGAGTGCAAGCAGGAGAACGCCCTTTACTGCCAGCCGCGTCGTCTCTGCCCCCTCTCTCCCTCGCCTTCCCTCCCTCCCTCCCTCGGAGCTTGTTTTCACGGAGCCCGAGGAAACAAACTATGCACCTTCGCGCGGGGCACGCCGCGCGCAGAGCACAAAGCAGGCGCGCGCACGCAGTCTGGCCGTGCACAGCGTTCGTCATCGTGCCAGAGGCGTTAGCGGCAGCGGCGGCCACATCTCGGCTCGTTTCCGTGTCATGAGCGCCTGCTCGCTCGACGCGCGATCGCTAAATATACGCGACCGAGCCGCGAGATGCGCCGTCGATGAGCCCGCGAGGAGATGTCGCGCCGCTAATTTTAGTGCCGCCGGGCCTAACTTTAGCCGTGGTGAGCCGGCTGCTCCCACCCCCTCCCCCCCTCGCACCTCCTCTCCTCCGCCATTTTCTTCCCACCACCTGCCCCCACCCCCTCCCCCAAAGTTGTGCCAGCTCCTGGCTTGCGCTGTTTTGCATCGGCAGTGCGGAGGGCCTGGGTACCTTCCACGCGGCGAATGAACCTTGGGAGGAAGCCCTGGCTCTGACGTCGAGCAGGAAAGAGGGAAGCCGCTGCTGGGAACGGCTGCGGCCCCGGAGAGGTCGCATTTCCACGCCTAGAAAATGTGAAGGTTAAGCGGTCCCCCGAAACGAATCGTCGCCGCTGTGCCGAAGCGGGATCAGTATAACGATAATGCGCGCCCGGTCACACCGGTCAGGTCACGTGGTGCAAGCCCACGTCGAAGTAATCGGACGCAGCCCGAGGCTTCAGGCTGGCCGTGGGCACAGTTGCTGCAACTCGTCTCGAAATGTCTCGCGTACAGTCAACAAGCTTTGTTAGGCTGCTGTTTGCAAAAGCAGTGGGGGCAACTTGTGATGCCGCTAAGGGCCCTTAACGTGTGCGGACATCGGCGTTGCCCAACATGACCTTGGATTCTGCTGCTCCGAAACGGTGAACTCTGCCACAATACAAATACTTTCTAAAGCTTACAACGCTTCGAATTTGAACTTAACGTTACAGCGCAAACACCTAAGACGAGCCACAAAAAGACAGACACGACACGCACTGGCGCTAACTACCAACTTCTTTTTTTCCTTCGTCGTCGATGCATATATATACCTAAGCCACACAACCGCGCAGGCGCAGGTATATATATGCATCGACGACGAAGGAAAAAAAAAGGAGTTGTTAGTCAGCGCCAGCGTGTGTCGTGTCTATCTTTTTGTGGTTTGTCTTAGGTGTTTGCGCTGTAACGTTAAGTTCATAATTATGTATACCAACCAGGCCCAAATGAAGTTTTACTGAGCTTCAAGTTTGATCGCCACCAACTACGGAATCCACAAAAATGTCCGCAGAGCGTCATTTAAACAGAAAAAAAAACGACATAGCGCTCATAACAGGATAAGTATACCTTCCAATGACACATATGGTCGGCCAACACCGATGCTTTCAAATGTCACACTGTGTATACCATCAAAAACCGCATCAACTACGCGATTTAAAGTTGCTAAATGATTCACCTTTTTTTTTTTTTTGCTCGTCTGCAAGGCGTTCGCGTATATTCATGCACCCCGGCGCAATTTAAGGAAGTCAAAAAAAAGGAATGTGTTTCCGCTAGAGGAGATTGCAAACAGTGAGCTGCTGGATCCTGGAGACATACACTCTTAGGCAAAGTTACACCCTTTGGCTTGCCCCTTCTGCCACACAACAATAATCGTTATCTGCCTTGATGCGTTTCCTTTCTTTAACGCTGCGAGCCCGGTACTTTCCAGTAACGAACGGCACGCGCGTTATCAGCATAGAACAGTTTACACCCTTTGGAGTGCCCCTTCTGATAACGCGCGTCCCGTTCGTTACTGGAAAGTTCCGGGCTCGCAGCGTTAAAGAAAGGAAACGCATCAAATCAAATGGCGATTATTGTAGTGTGGAAGAAGGGGCAAGCCAAAGGGTGTAACTTTGCCTAAGAGTGTACTGACTACACTATACATGCAAGCGCGGCTCAAAGACGCATGCGGGCCTCCTAGTACAGGTAGTCGACAACAAAGGTTGTAGGTGGAATGACTCCAACAGATATATATATATATATATATATATATATATATATATATATATATATATATATATATATATATATATACGTCCACGTCGCACCATTGTATACAGTGTGCTCGATGTCATGCTTGTGGGCAAAAGTGTTTCTTCTGTCGCCGCTAATGAAGACCGCCGCATACGCATATACAGAGGTGTCAGCGTCACCCAAGAACATTACGACCGATCGGTAAGCTCTAACTGTGCCGTTCATTAGCCGTCCCACCGAAGGTCGTTCCCTCTCAGTTTTCCAGACACTTAACTCGAGCCCGACAGCACCGATAAGTGTCGTTTCTCCGCCCTCTTGAAGGCCGCAGTTCACGCTCCCTAGACAGGTGAGACGCGGGGTTGCACATATTTATGAGAGTCTGGGGACGCCGCTTTTTTCACTTGGGCCTGCTCCAACGCACGATCGAAGAACTTCCCGCGGCCGGCACCAGACTGTTTCGGCCTGCGGAAAACAAGTGTGACGCTTTCCCTTCCACGTGTTCGCGATTCTCGACCTACTCGCGGACAGAATGGACGCTATAGAGAATGGAACAACATTTCGGAAAACGTAAATGTCTACCTTTTTCCTTTTTTATGCGAAGCATATTACGAGAGCTCAACCCAGCTCCTCAGGCGCGGCGGTGTCGCCATGAAACCACGTGACACCGTGACGTCACGACAGAGGAGAAGTGGCTTTGGCTCAACTCTTGCAAGACGGGCTGGGTGGGAATCGAACCAGGGTCTCCGGAGTGTGGGACGGAGACGCTACCACTGAGCCACGAGTACGATGCTTCAAAGCGGTACAAAAGCGCCTCTAGTGAATGCGGTGTTGCCTTAGAAACGAGCTGTTTCTAAGGCGTGCGTCTCTTGCTCAGGCGCACATTTCGTTGCCGCGCTGAACGCTGCTTTGCTCGACGCTCACCGCGTCCAATGCGGGGGGCGTAGTCGCTGCCCTGTAGCCCATTGTCTTACACCCCTTGGCGGGTCGACGGGAACGCTGTCGCGTTCCACTCTTGAAGGCGAAGCAGAGTAACGAATGAGTTGTTTCTTCGTCTAGCCGAACCAAATATAGCCAAGCAACAGCAGTTCACCAGGCTAAACAGTGGTTCAACAACTAAAATAAAGGCTAGTATGCTTCGCATCCTGGGCTTAACCTTACCTAAGCCACAGCCATTTTTTTCTTTCTTTTTTTTTACTTACCGTAGTTATGTTACAGCTCCGAAATTTGTCTGCGGGGCTGTGAACCAGTCAAGCTGCTTTAAAGAAACAGCTTTTTCTCACGGTCCTTCTTTCTGTGTCTTAACAGAAGGAAAATAGAGCAGGTTTGATTAGATTTTTCACGGTGCTCACGCTGAAATTGCGCCCGACGTACGCGTCACGCAATTTACGCTTATTTTAGTGCCTTATTTGGGAGAGAGGAACGATCCGTGTGGGTCATAGGCATCTCTCAAGAGGCGAGCGAATTGTACATGCGTGGCGTAAAAGTTTCTGCAAAAGTTACGAGAGGAAAAACGTCTGGCGTCGCGATTGTTCAGCCACCATAAAAATGACGGGCAGTCAACATGGATTTCTCCAATCTTCTTTCTTATGGCTTCAGACGTTCTTGCGACGTCATTTATGACGCTTCATCTTTCTAAAATTTCCAAGCACTGGCAGTTTTTGCAAGCACACCAAGGCAACTAATATTGTTGCAAAATACTAGAACATGCAATCTACAGTAACTTAGTTGACTTTCTGGAATCAAACTCATTTTCTGGCGCGGCTCAACACGGCTTTCGCAAAATATATTCATGTGAGACGCAACGTATATCTTTTACTCATGCGTCGAACCAAATCTTAGATCGATCATCTCATGCCGATTGCATATCCTTAGATTTTTCAAAAGCATTTGACAAGGTCTCACATAGATTACTGCTTCATAAACTAAATCAACTTGAATTGAATTGAATTTGATTGAATTGATGGAATTGTTTCTTACATATCGTTCACAGTTTGTAGTCGCGAATCAGTGCTGCTCTGATTTTAGCCACGTTTCTCCAGGCGTTCCGCAGGGATCGGTTCTTGGACCACTTTTGCTTCTTATCTATATCAATGACTTGGCGTGTCTCTTAAAATTTTACGTTCCTTTATATGCTGACGACTGTGTTATTTTTCACGAAATAAGAACTGTCATTGACACTACCCTCTTACAGTCTGATCTTGATGCTGTTGCTACTTGCTCCAGAGCATGGTTAATGGAACTTAACACTAGCAAATGTAAAACAATGCATATTTCTCGCACTAAGACCTCCACATCTCCTTTTTACCTTAACAGTGTTCAACTAAAATCAGTGACCTCGTACAAATACCTTGGCATTCACATTACCACTGACTTAACCTGGAACCTTCTCACCGAACATATAATTAGCAACGCAAACCACGTGTTAGGTTACTTACGTCGTAACTTCCTTAGAGCGCCATCGTTACTTAAAATATTGGTGCATACAAAACATTAATACGTTCCAAGCTAGAATGCACATGCTCAATATGGGATCCACGTCAGGATAAACTTGTAACGGCATAGAACTGGTTCAACATAACTCCGTTAGGTTTATTTTGTGTAACTACAATCGAACCGCCAGTGTTACTGCCATGAAGCCTAGTCTTGCCTTCCCATCCCTGTCTGCGCGCCGCCAAATTTCCCGACTAACTCTTTCTCGTAAGTTCTATTATCATCCTGTTCTGTACGACCAGTTTATCTCTAGGCCACGTTACCGATCCCATCACATCGACCACAGCCACAAACTTGGAAATTACATTTGCAATACTAAGCATTTCTTTCACTCTTTTTTTGCCCAGGACTAGTCGCGATTGGAATCACCTTCCTTCTGATGCTGTATCTATCAGTGATAACCAACACTTCCGAAATTTTCTAGCTAATAATGTATGAACAGGGTCTTTGTAATGTTGGTTTTTCACATTTATATATTCATATTCATGTTTATATATTATGTATTCTTTTTCCAATGATATAACTAACATTGTATTATGAGCGAATATGGTAATTTTCCTTTGCGTTTTGCTTGTATATTAACACCACTCCTCTCTTTAATGCCCTTGGCCCTTAGGGTATAATAAATAAACAAATAAATAAATAAATCAGCGCACATGCGTATTTGCGTATTCTGGCTTTTTTTTTTTTTTTTTAGCGCAATACGCTCAAACCATCCGGAGCCTCCCGCACGGTGTCAGTTGTCAACCGACGCTTCCCATGCGCCCCGCTCCTTTGTGGAGGCTACGTAGGGAAGTGGCGGGGCCGCTACGCGCGTTCCAAGTAAGCCAACAAATCAGCCCTCGGGGACGCCTATGTTCTTTCGTTGTACAGGTAAACTTGTTGCAGTGGTCTTCGCTGTAGAGGGATTCGCAATACACACGAAAGACAGGAATTCGGCGGGGACGTGCGAAATATTTCGTTACGCGGGTCATTTCGTTGTAAAAAAACGTTCGTTGCAGAGGCGTTCGACTACATATATTGTTGAAAAAAAATGAACGATTTGCAATCGCAAAATAGTTTGAAGACAGAAGGACCCGCCGTGGTTTCTCAGTGGTTATGGTGTTAGGCTGCTGAGGACGAGGTCGCGGAATCGAATCCCGGCCACGGCGGCCGCATTTCGATGGGGGCGAATTGCGAAAACACCCGTGTACTTAGATTTAGGTGCACGTTAAAGAACCCCAGGTGGTCGAAATTTCCGGAGTTCTCCACTACGGCGTGGCTCATAATCAGAAAGTGGTTTTGGCACGTAAAACCTCATAAATATTTTTTTTATTTTGAAGACAGAAGGACGGAGTTTAGGCAAATCCATAAAGATTCCATTTCTATGCTGGATAGAGCAACATGCTTGCCACTCCCGTAGACACTAGCGCCACAGTTCTCCCTGGTAATCTTTGTAGGAAACTCTACGTTGCGTAGGGTGCAGACAAAGGTCGGCGGTTTCCCGATGGGTTCAACCTCGCGCGCCCTATGCCATGGCATCCGTCGAGACACGGTGCCTGCGAGACTTCGAACAGCAGGTGATCCGTCTCCTGTGGTGCGCGAAATAAAATTCCGGCGTTTTCCGCGCGTCGTGAATGCGTTGTGGCCACCTGTGCGATGTTTCTATACGTCGTGTTTCGGATTTCGGGCAGCCAAGGTTGCACCAGGGTGCGGATTCGACGTCACAACACGGTGCCCACCATTCTGATGGTGCCCACCTCAATGCAAGGACGTTCACGCACTTTTATTTATGTGCACGGTGAAGAACCTCAGGTAGTCGAAATTATCCCGAAGTCCCGCGCTATACGGCATCTCCCTTTGCCCGTGTGATGCTTGTGGACGTTACACCTCCGTAATTAGGTTTCAATATTATTCATGCTTCGGCGACCACCCGTACCGCATGTTGAACACGCCTATGGGATTTACCGAGAAACACGTGACAACATGGTACCAGCGCCGACGGCTCCTAGGACGCGTGGCATTTGTAAATAGAGTCTCTCCCTTTCTCACGACCCTGCGAACAATCCATCTTAACCCCGCGTGCCGAAAGCGTGCCCGAGCAGCTGAGGTTGTATTTTGTTAAGTAATCTTTTCATCTAATTCTGCTCTTGGTAAACAATTCCTTTATCTAATTCTAGACTTTTTTTTTTCTCATCCAGAGAGAGAGAGAGAGTGGTTCTTGTGGGGAAGGAGGAAAGGCTAGCACTATTTTCTGCAACCCATGCGGGAGCACGGCTCAGCGCCAGCAGGGTGGGGGGGATGAGATTACAAGAGAGAGAGGGTAGGACTTTCTCATCCATCCAGGCATATAGCCTATCCCGTTGATAGCGGACAGCGGAGGCGAGACTTTGCACGAGCCACTAATGAAGTGTGAAAAGAATGGACTCGTGAAAAAGAATCGCTGCAAAGCAAAAAAAAAAAAAGAAGCGGTGCCTGCGGACTGGCACAAAACGCGCTATTTTGCCGGCTTTAGCGAAAACGTCACAGAGGTTACCGCTTTTTCTTCGTCTCCGGCGAGCTGGCGCGTTTAATCCGCGGCGAAAGTGCCTCGAAAGGTCTCCTCAGGAACGGCGAACAAAAAGCAGGGACAAGACGGGCCTGCAACGCTGCGAAGGGTTGACAGATAGCGACGGCAGCGCATAAAAATAAGTAGTAAAGGGAAGCTATAGAGAGACAGGTCCTGGAGAGACCCGTGAGTCTAATTAACGAACGACGCTAACGAGCCGAGTTGAAAAAAAAAAAAAGAAACGCGCGAAATTCACAAAAGGACGCCCCATAGTGGCGAAAGCACGCAGGGCACGCTGGTCGCCACCTCCCCATTTCGCAGCTGCGTATGCGCCACGGCCCGCGATCCGACCGGCAGCTGCATATAACGAACACGCCTTGCGAAACGCGGCTACTGACAGATCAAGTGCAAAAAAAAAAAACGACCACCCGGGTCACACGGTAACGTGCCACGCCAATAAATATTATACCCCGGTCGTCGTACACGCGCGTTAGTGTTTTTTTTTTTCTTCGGCCTCGGCGTCGCGACTTGCGTAATGAGCCCTGGTGGCGTCAGTAGGTTCGGCTTTGTGTATGGCCTGGAGGAGGAGGAGGAGGAGGAGGAGGAGGAGGAGGAGGAGGAGGAGGAGGAGGAAAGAAACTTTATTCTGGTTCTGTACAAGGTGTTGCCACCAGCCTGGCTAGTCCCATGTTGGGACCGGGAGGTCAAGCCTCCTAGCCCTACCACATGGCGTACTGGACAGCCAGGACTTGAGGGATATGATCGTGGGATCTAATCATTCCCAAAAACCGATTCCGGGAAATGCCCGGGCCGAGCGACCCACAATTCCAGAGCATATGTTCGAGCGTGCGTATCTCCTTTTCGCGTGCTTTGCAGGTAATGTTCGTGTCTGCAATGGCATACCACTCCTTTATTAGTGCAGTTGAATAATAAGACTGAGTTTGTAATTGCCTAAGTGCAACTGCTCGTGCTCTGTTTAGCCTACAGTGACGGGGTGCAAACTCCCTCCTTCCCATATAGTAATGTTTTGTAATTCCGTTTTATGTAATGAGCCTATCTCTCTGCAGGTTCTCCAGTCCAGCAGAATCAAAACACCACCTGCAATTTTAACTGCGCCCTGCTTACCCGACGCTGGTTCTCAGTGGTTACGGTGCTTGACTCCTGAGAACGAACGAGGTTGCAGGTTCGACTGCCGGCCGCGGCGGCCGAGAGCCACGTGTAGGCAGGTAACGGTTGAACTGAGTCAATGGCAGGGGACGTGAAGAGCAATCTGCCCCAATGCGCTCCATCTCACTCGCGGGTGTACGCTGCAATTCAACCCGTAACGACCTGAAACATGCACTGCGACTGAAAAAAACGCCGTTGCCGAGTGTGTCAAAATGACTGAAAACAAAGAAGACCGGTACAACAATAGTTAAACACGGAGTCACCAGAGCCTACAAGTGTAACCCAGAGGGGAGATGGACAACACATATTATGAGTCATTGTTGCAATATCTCTATGAAACGGGCCGGCATGCTTATATTTAGATCCATCATGATGTTATGCCGCGTGCAAACCAAGCGCAAAAAAAAATCAATAACCTAAACTAAAAAGAAACTGTACCTAAAACATTTACGTTGACTCTTCAATGATTTCAATCCCCCTTTCCCTTGCCACTAATGTAGGGCAGCAAAAAGGACGTTCGTCTGGTTGACATTACATCGTTTCTTTCAGTGTTAAATTAAGTTTGCACATACACATTGGAAATGATGCGAAAAGTAAGCTTAGTGATGTAACTGCATTCTGTGCGCATTCAGCATGTTGCATATCCTTGCGCATTATGCCATAACCTGTCTCACGACGCCTCTTCTGATGCCATGTCGCGAATCGCGACACCGATGTGGAGGTCCCCGCTAAACGGGCGTTTGCCTTTGCACGGACCACAGGGTACCCGGAGGATATGAGTACACCGTCGCAGTAGGCGACCTATTTATTGGACCAGGTAGACGTCATACACTCTTAAGCGAAATTACGTCCTCTGTGTCGTATCTTGCCACACAACGATAATCGTCATCTGTCTTGTCCGCATTTCCTTTCTTTTAACGCTGCAAGCCCGGTACTTCCAAATCACAAACGGCATGCGCGTTACCAGCACGACAGAGCATTCTCGACAAGAAAGTAGCGAGCGCAACGTTTTCAACAAAGGAAACGCAAGCAAGACAGATGACGTTGTGTGTAAAGGTATACAACCCAAAGGGTGTACATTCGTTTAAGATTGTAGTGGCCCGGAGTGGCCGTCAGTGCAGTCATTGCGTCATCACACTTGGCCTTTCGGTTCACGCTTCTTTCTTGGAGTGGGGCCAAGAGTGCGTGCAGAAAACGTGACAACACGTGCTTTATTGTTGCTCAATAGCACGCGACGATTCTGGTCAGTTGTCTACAGAAGCGTCCAGTTCTCTTTATTTTCCACTAATGATAATTTGTGTTAAGATGGCAGATGCCAATTTCTGTTGCTACTGAAATTCGCGGACATGCAGTGCATTGCTATTAGAGTATTGAATAAGCGGTTTTTTTTTTTCCTCTCATAATATTCGCGCAAATTTTGTGAGAAATTCCGTCTGAGTTCTAAATGATAAAATTCCTGAATTATGAAACTGATGTATTCATGACCGACAGACGACGCAGTTAACGTTTTCTTTTCTGTTTCATTTTTGCATTCCATCCCGTTGTGCAAATAGAACGTCACAACCATGTATTTTTTTCTTTCTTTTTTTTATTTTTGTCATTTACATTCACTACACTTTAGGTGACAAGAACATGGCGTCAAAAACTGGTTTTGTTCACTGCCGAACTCAGTGTTGAGCTCTCCAGCGTGTTAAGGAATAAGGCTTTTCTGCTCGCGTTCAGCCGCTGAGATAACGCATTCGATTTATTTGACGCCCACGCAAACAGCTCTTCCTCTTCAACACTGTGATACGAGACCCAAAGAACGGCTTGGAGGTCAGCGATCAATCACCCGGATTACGGCACTCTTACTTGCGAAAATTTGATTGGACCATGCGACGACGCGTCAGTGAGGCAAAGTGCTCTGCGAGCGCTTGATAGTCCGCTCCCAAATCTTATTCATCCTGTGTCTTAGCATGAACACCTAATTACATTTTTGTAACGTTTGGGTTATTATATACTTCAGTTTTGTTCATTTTTAAGGATTCTTTTTCTTTCTTGTATTCCTCCACTGCTCTTTCGAGCACTTGTTAGCTCGATATTCGTTTGGGCTTAGCCACACTTGACGTCATTGGCGACATCTTGTGACCTGCCTCGGAAACATCGCACAAAGTGATTTGTACGTCTTTGTTAATTGCGCTTTTCTCTCTCTCACTCTCTCTCTCTCTCCCTCTCTTATTTTTTGTTTTACATATTACTGCAACACGTGTGCTTGATATGTGCTTGCAAGCTATAATAAGCTCATTTATACTCACGTCGTTTTTTGTTGTGCTTTAAACCAATTTTCGTTGTGCAAACGCTGGAGACACGCCATGGTTACCGATATTTCTAACTTCACAACAACCAACCAATTTGCCACGCAATCACTCAACGCTACGTGATTAAGTCTTTGGCCCTTTAGGATCGGTGAAACTGCGCTCGGGCCTTTTACTCTGGCTAGCCATTTCTTATGCAAAATGCAAATCGACGTTAAGAGTCCGACTAGAACTGAAACCGAAATGGATCAGGAACGAAATAAATTGGTTAGTTTGTAGCTACCCAATCGTAGTCCCCGAAAGTATGCGTGAAACCCAAATCGTCCACGTGCAGATAAGATGATAGTCGGTATTTTTGACCGTAACCCCCCGAATCTGACCCTCCTCCCCCCCCCGCCCCCCATCTCCAACTTGCATAAAGACATTTGTTCTCAATAT
The DNA here is from genome assembly GCF_038994185.2 of Dermacentor albipictus. Lineage (NCBI taxonomy): Eukaryota > Metazoa > Arthropoda > Arachnida > Ixodida > Ixodidae > Dermacentor > Dermacentor albipictus. Next base: position 134,345,743 of record NC_091825.1, on the reverse strand, counting down.
GGTGAACAGGGCAAATTTTAATGGATTCCAATGCTGTCAGCTGTTTACTCTCGAGCAGTTGCAAGCTGTCGTGTATTGATCGGCAGTGAGCACATGCGAAGAAAGAAAGAAAGAAAGAAAGGTGAAGACTTCAGCGATTCTCCCACCTCTGAACTGATTCACTGCTACAGCAGCAGGCCCTCACAGTTGGCACGGCCATTTTCTCAAGAACTGCTGCTTCTCTGCAACGCACCCAACTTCTTTTTCGTTCTCTACGGCTTTACATGCCACGGTGTAGTCTAGTGCCTACGGCATTGCGCTGCTCAGCTCGAGGTCGTGTTTTTGATCCCGGCCACAGCGGTAGGTCCTATTTTGACGGGGGGCAAAATGCAAAACATGCTCGCGTACCTATATTTAGGCGTACGTTAAACAGTCAGAGGTGGTCAAAATCAATCCGGAGTCCCACACTATGGCATGCTTCACAATCGTGCCGTGGTTTTCGCACGTAAGACTCCACAATTTGATTTTGTTTTTCTGTGCGCTACAGTATTGACTATATTGACGTCAGAAATGCATGCAGAGACTGTGTTTCAGTGTCTGTGTGGGCCGGAATACATTTGCACAAATCACCATGCCTAAGTGTTGAGCCATAGTCCCGCTTCCTACAGCACATTACCGAAGAAACGTGAATTGGAATCGGGATGCTGAACAAAGTTTTGTTTCTCTTGGCTCTATGATGGCGGAAAGCTGAGGATAAGCAGCTGTCTTGACGGCTGCGATTGACCATGACGGCGTCGGCCGTCGCCGTAGGCGTAACGGAAAGAACGCGCCGATGGACGGGCGTACGGACGGACGAAGAGACACAAAGAACCCAGTTTTCAACTTTTAACTGAAGTCACAGTAAATAAAATACAGAAGAGAGAGAGAGAAAACAAGGGTAGGAAAGGCAGGGAGGTCAACCAGAACAGCATCCGGTTTGCTACCCCACACTGGGGGTGGGGGAAAGGGGAATAGAAAGCGGAAGAAAGGGAGAGAAAGAAAGGGAGGGAGAAAATACAGAAAAACGAAGGCAAGGGTACCATGGAGTTCTCCGGCCAGCCTCTATATCATAAACGCAGCAGCCTGAGCACTTTGCGAATGGTGCACCAGAACAAAAGACATGGACGAAATCGAGACGTCACACGCACACACACACACACACACACACACACACACACACACACACACACACACACACACACACACACACACACACACACACACACACAGGCGCTTACGTCTTTCTTTCGTTCACGTTCTTTGCGCCGCTGTACCATGGCTAATGCCGGACCAACTGGGCCAAGTCCTGACGTCCGTCCTGGTGTCCGAACACGTCCTTCACGAATGGATTACGCCTCACGATGCTCACACCAGCGCAGCGCCCGCTCCACTCACATTCGACGGAGGCGTTCGCCCGAGGCGTTACAGCTCTGTCTCCATCAGCGCCCCAGTTTTAGACAGCTCTCAGCGCAGGAACGGGAGGGGAGAAGAATCACGCTCGCGCGTATACTGCGCCGGAAGACAGGACGGGAAAATAGGGAGGCAAAACAGCGCGCGGCATCGCATTTTCGCTGAATCACGAACACGTCCGCGCCACCGAAGGGGAAAGAAAGGGAAACAGAAAATAAGAGGACGAAGGCCCAATGGCCCGCATGACGAGGAAGAGGTAGTCGGGAAACAGGCGTGTTGAGGGCGAGAAGCCAGTCATCGCGCGCTGCTGACAGAGCGCGGCCCAGAAGAAGATGCAGCGTCGAGGTTGTCGCGGGTCAACCGTCGCGCCGAGAAAATGGAGCTCGTAAGGACATACTGCTGAGATAAAAGAAAGTGCCGGGGGCAAGTGAGATACATAAAAACAGAACAGAAAAAAAAAGGCAGTAAAAACAGAAATCGAGATGGACGCCAGCGAGCAAGGACAGCCAGAGTAGAGAAAGAGAGAGAGAGCAGAGAGGACAGAGAGTGGCAGAACGCTAGGCGCCAGACTCACGCGAAGCATGCTCGCTGCCTCACAAAACAACGACCAGTGGTCTGCGGAGTAGCCCCGGTAAAGGGTCGCAGGAAAAAACTGCCCCACTGATGTGTGTGTGTGTCTGTAAGTGAGTGCAAAAAGGGGGTAAAAGGGAGTGGAAGAGAGGTCTGCGGAGAAGTGTCGAAGAGGACGAGGGCCACGGAACAACATAAACGCAAAAAAAAATGAAAACCGCGAAAGAGGAACACCACCACGGTAGGCGGGCGAGCACATTAACTACGACCGCGTGGCGGACCCCGGGCGCGAATAAATGAATAAAGGATCGGCGAAACAAAAGACGGCGAACGGCGGCGCCCCAGACGGCTTCTCGTGTGAACGCACCGCCTGGCGGCAAAAGCGGATCGTTTTCTCGCGAGCCCGCCGCCGCCTTCATCTCCATCGGGGGAAGAGCGGTGCAGTGCGCACCAAAAGAAAGCTGACACCTCTGTTTCTTCCTTCTTGTTTGTGCCCCCACGCCCCTTTCCATATTCACTCGTTCGCTTCCGGCTCATCTTCTCTCCTCTCCTTCGGGGACGCGGCTTCAAGATTTTCCCGGAGAGTGCACACAACAGTCTCGGTGAAAGCGCGCTCGCCCTCCGCGTCCCTTGCGACTGTCACCACACCGTCAACTCGCGCCGCACGAACGAGGTGACAGGATGAAAAGAGGTCTCCGCGGAGGCTCAACCTGCCCGCATCACAACAGACTTGTGCGCGCACTGCGCTTTAAAAAGAAACGAGGTTTAGTTGCACTGATTTAGTCTGCATTTACTAAGGCGAAAGCCTCACATGCCCCATGAAGCGAGAAATCCAGCGTCCGACGTCCATCGTTATCATCCAGTGGTATCAATCCTACGTGACCAAGTAATGACGTCACGCTCCCGGCGCTCGACCTGCTGCGGCTCGCACTGCGAAGTCCCATGGTGAAGTAAAGTGAGTGAACGTGAATTGAAGTGCAATTAAGGTGGATTGAAGTGGATTCTGGTAGATTGAGGTGAAATAAGGTTGGTACAAATTGGAGCAAGATGAATTAAGGTGGTTTAAGGTGGATTAAGGTGAGTTAGGGCGGATCAAGGTGGATTCAGGTGCAATAAAGTGAGTTAAAGTGAATTAAGACTGGTACAAATTAGAGCAAGGTGGATTAAGGTGGGATTTTAATTTAAGGTGATAACTTAGACAAGTCATCATGCTTCGGCATTCAAATCACGTAGGGATACTTAAGTGACTATCTTAAGAGTGTGTATTAAAAGAGTGTCTAAGCATTCTCTTTTGTCCGCACTACACAATGTTCAGAACAGCTGGAGATAATCTCCAATAATCTCCTCTAGTAAGCACGAGTTCGCCTCCGATGTGCATGTGCTGAATTTATAACTGCACGTCACCTCGGGAACTAGCGCGATTATTGCAGGCATGCCCGTATCTTGACTACGTGTAGCTCAATAAAATTGAAATGCAAACCCAAATATTTCCCTCACAAGGTACAGTTTGACCTACGTCGACAGTGCATTCGGTGGTGACTCCGTAACCTGCGTTTCGAAAAGAAGGTTTGCGTCCATTGGCCGATGTTGCTTCCCGGCTGCGTCCGCCAGTTTTGCATGGTTGAATTTAACGTTATTCCACTGGCGACGCTAAAGCTTAGTAACTCGCTGGTGGAAGAGCGCGGGTGCGGTGCTGCCTTGGCGTCGCAGTGGTCCGCCCCGCGGCAATTACCCAGCAACTTCGTAGAACGCAACTTCGATTTACTTTCGGCGACCGGCGTTGTCGATTCCCTTTTACACCTCGTGATAGCCTCATTGTGAGTGAGGATAGGTTAGGCCGTGAGCTTAGTGACTAAAGCGGAAACAGCGCGGTCACGTTTAGGCCAAGAAAGGAGCATGGTTATCGCGCAATGGGACATGAAAACGCTGACGCGGGACAATGCCACGCAGTAAATGCGCCAAAAAAGCGCATTGCTTGTGATTGCCGTTTGAGGGCGCGAAAAGCGTTAGGTTTGAGATGAAAAGGAGGAGCACGAGTGCTCCTCACGCGCTAGTCCCATCGCATTCATTTGTAACGCGTAATAAAGCATGACTAAAATGCGGACGGAGCGAATTAATTACGTCTAGTAACTCGCCTGACGAGTAAGCAGTCCTGTAAATAATCGCTGACACTTCGAATATCTCAACCAATGTCTCGAACAAGGTTTGTTACCTCGGCTGTGTGCATACTCAATGGTTCCGGACCAAACGCAGAGCTTGAGACATTCGAATTTATGCGTTGTTTTTGCTGGTGCTTCTGTAAGGCACTAAAACTCCACCGAGGGCAGTGATCGACATGACCCTTTCATCGGTTACCTCGTATCGAGACATTCGCAAAGTGGCGTTTAATAAGCACTTCGTACAAAATATATTCAAGTAGAAGGAACAGCCTATGTCGTCTTGCTTTGTTTGCTTCCATCACAGCTCGTTCGTTTCGATAAGCCTAAATCCACAGACGCAATGCGCAAAATGCGAGGAAAGAAACGAAGCGCGTACAGTTTTGCGCATGCATAAGCACGAACAACGCTTCCGGTCATCACAGCCTACGACTTTGTCAGCGTAATCTGCGTCTTCCATCTTTTAGCAAGCATGGCCGTCGAGAACGTTTAAAGCTGTACCCGATAACTTGCTGCTGGCGACTACCGCCAGTAAAATAAAGAACAACCCAATACTGAAACCCTACCAGTCGACAGAATCACCAAAACCTTAGGCGCTTTCTGGATGTCTCGACGTTACATAAAATATCTGCAGTGCAAGCCGTTAAACGAACTTCACTTGAGATGCGAGTGGTTCGTTCACTCAACCCGCCGGAAGGGTCAAGAAACTTTCAAAACATACACACACTAAGACGTACATGCACGACGTCGAGGTAAAAATAAGCAGTGACTAAACACAATGCAACAGTATACACGAGGTTTCAGCAGCGCAGTTGTTCGTAACCGAACCAGTGAAATAAGTTTCGTTCACCATAACCCTTCTTTCGAACGTCACAGGCACCTGTTTGTACGTCCCGAAATCAACAAATAAACACACACACGAGTCATTATGGGTCAATCCATAACTGTGCTTCTTTTGAACCTAGGCGCTTAAGTGTTTTCTTCTGCTTTCTTTCTTTTCATCCCTGTACTCCCTTCCCCATGCGTAGGCTAGAAAACTGGACGTGAGCCAGATTGACCTCCTTGGGTTTCCTTCCGTTCTCTCTCTATGTCTACGCTGCATGGATATTAATATAGAGAAACTGTAGCACTTCTTCCACGTTGCTAAGCAAAAATGTTATGAGACGCATACCAGAGTCACCGCTTGTGTGACAATATGCGATGATGCAACATGTACAGTATGTCACACTTTGGTCAACTGATAAATGGGCTTCTGCGTCTGCAAAACTCCTTTAGCCTTTCTTTTGTATTGTTATTCAAATCAATCTCTGCAAGGCCACGTTCTCGTTTGTGGCGCTATCCTGTTTTACCGTTCTTTGTGAAAAGATGTGCGGGGATAGTTTGTGCACGGGCAGTGTACGTGTGTGTTTAGCCAAGTAGCCTTTTAACGGAATTGTGTGCACGTCTGCATGCGAAGCGGCTTCAATACTTTTCAACGTGTTTCTTTTTCCTTATTTTTCCTAGTTTCGGGTCAGCATGAACAAAGGCGTCTCCGCCAATCCATCCCCTTCTGTAACGGTGTACACATTTGCGCACGCGACTTGTTTTTTGCCAGTTCTGTGCGCGCTATTTGCGAGACAAAAATCACAGACACTTGATTTCAGGTAAATTAAACCTTCAGAACGCACAGTATGTCTTCGTTTCACTTCACTGCACCGAATGTACGACATTAATGAATGCACCACAATTACTGAATGCACCACTATGTTTATATATCATGTTCGACTAGCGGTGTTCCATCACCTATTGTCAAGGAATATCTTTTCCTTTTTTGTGACGCAAACAATTTATTTTTTATTTACTTTTTTAAACGCAACATGCATCACCGGGCACAAAATTAAGATTAATATACTCTGTAATTACGAGGACTCGCTATAAAATGCGCGACATATCATATCAGCTTGACTTTCTTTCTATAAAATATCCTCCACCTTGAAATGAAATTACACAACTTTGACACATTAATTAATGGTTCATCATAATTTGTGAATGAATAAAATATTCCGCATGTAGACCCATAATTCTGCATATTTTCCGCGCTACTTTAAGGGAACTTGTTCGGAAATTTAATAAAATTGTCATCCTTTTCGTAAAGTGGCAGAAAGAAAATACAGAAACAATGTGAACTTCTTGTGTTTTATATATAAACGTATAGAAACGTCCCAGCAGCGGTGTCGAGAAATTTTTTATGGCCACATGCAGAAACTACCGTGCTACTGAAAACATCGCTCTAATTAATATAATGATAATGATGTTGCTCGTACTGTAGGGTACTATTAATTTTTATTTCGTCTTTGGGATTCCAATTCGATGCACTCAGATTTTGTAGAGCCTTCGTGCGCCCTTGTGAGCAAAAATAAAATTCTTAGAAAACATAAGACATCATACAGCATCAACAACGTGCGAATTTAGGTAGAAATATCGCTTTAAATGCTAATCTTACGTGTCTCCGGGTTTGGATTGCAGGCCGTTTCTGTTCACTAAATTAAAATAATTGTGCTTTAACGTTAGAAAAAAAAGCATTTTATAACGCCCTATGCACAAGGTATCATCAGCGGCACATAACAAACAAAACTGGCAAAGAGAGCAGGTGTGACCTTCCGCACACAAAAGAGCACATAAAAATTTTAGCAAGAAGTCACGTGAGCGCATAGAACTTGTGTCCTTTTGCTAAATCAGCTAAAAAATGCAACTGCTGTAGGCATCCGAGTAACTGCACAGCTAGATGGCTGCCTGATGAACCTGTACTCCAAAGGTGTTTGAAGACTACAGCGCGATGCGCATTCAGACTTTACAATCATGGTAGCGACACGGTTTTTTGTTTTTTGCTATTTTAATGCAGAAATGTCGGTACAGTGTACGCTTTACTTTTATCCATTAATGCTTCTAAAATAAATATTTGCTCTTTCAAATAATAATATTTGGGGTTTTACGTGCCAAAACCACTTTCTGATTATGAGGCACGCCGTAGTGGAGGACTCCGGAAATTTTGACCACCTGGGGTTCTTTAACGTGCACCTAAATCTAAGCACACGGGTGTTTTCGCATTTCGCCCCCATCGAAATGCGGCCGCCGTGGCCGGGATTCGATCCCGCGACCTCGTGCTCAGCAGCCCAACACTATTTGCTCTTTCAGGGAAATGCGTGAGGCAAAAGAAAGTAAATAGTTGGCATTGCAATGACCCAATGACCAACTGACCCGATGGCCACGGCAAAACAGAAATGTTTAAACCCAAAACAAAAGAAAACGAAAATCCACCACTGCGTGAATGCACTCGTAATTCAAATATTGAGGTAACCTCTCTTGAAACTTACGTCGCATTCAACGCAGAAGTACATTTTTTGCAGCAGAATAGCAATTTGGCGTCAAACGCAATAATTTTGTAACGTTTATAACACAGGGCGAACATCACTGGCGGCGGTCGTGAAAGGCAACGACGAAAGGCCTAACGCGCTTTGTCGCGAAACAGGCGGCATGAGCTGACCTTGAGGTGCTGAGGCACTGCAGCTCGTTCAGGGAATGGAATATTTTTTTTCCACGTGGTGATGCCTCGAAGACCCACAATTTGGCTCTAAAGGCGGAGTGGTTCTGTGTTGGAGTATGTTCACAGACATCTTCCAACTGCGTTCACAGCTAGACTCAAGAAATAAATTATACGAATGCACTAGAGAGCGAAACGAGGTGCTCACGTTAGACGCTTGTTCAAAAATATTGACCTGTTGTCAGACGAAGCAGCCTTGGTATTTGCAATGGCCTAATTTATGTGTATCATTCAAAAAAGACGCAAGTGGGTGAGAGGTACTGAGAAGCTTAATTATAGTAAGTCATTTTTAATCGGCAGTATAGTTGTGCTTCGAGGCGGGAAGACGCGGTTCGTGCAAGTTAGCGATGTAATAACGCGAGTGAGTAGTAGTTGCAAGACGCTTGGTCTTCAATCCATCGAACATTCCTGCAGAGCGTGCCGCCCGCATAGCACGAATGCGTAGGAAGCAGCATCACCAGACTCCGACAGGAGGAGCCGAGCTGCGGACGGTGAAATGGAAATAGCGCGCTTACCCTAGGGTGGTCATGGTGACGATGGTGTACCAGAAGGCGGCCGGTATACTGGTGAAGGTGGTGCTCTTTACGTTCTTCTCTGCGTAGAACATGACCGTAGCGAAGATGATGATGGCCATGGCAAGCGAGAAGACGAGGAAGCCCAGTTCAGATGCGCAACTCTTGAGCGTGTAGCCCAAGATGCGCAAGCCCTGCGAATGTCGCGAGAACTTGAAGATGCGGAACACGCGGAACACCCGTAGGGTGACGAACGCGCCGGACACGTCGTCATTGTCCTTGATGCCGAGACCTATGTAGTAGGGCATGATAGCCACAACGTCAATGATGCTCATTACGGAGCGCATGAATTTGCAACGGTTCGGGGCTGCGTACAGTCGCAGCAGGTACTCGGCGGTGAAGATCATCACGCAGGCCGTGTCCAGGCAGAAGAAGGCCACCTTGTAGCTCTCGCCGCACGAGCGGCTACCGCCGGCTCGAGAGTCGTGTCCGCAGGGAATGGTCTCCACCACGTTCGCCATCACGGAGACGGCGATGAAGAAGCCCGTGACGTAGTAGAACACCAGGGCCGCCGTACCCGTGTGCGGGTTCTCGAAGGCACGCCACATGCGCTGCCTGATGGTGGAGTGCGCCAGTTGCGCGTTCTCGTTCCCCTCGGAAAGTTTGTCGTCCAGCATCCGCTCGGCGTTCTCTCGCTTTCTGTCCCTGTAGTCCTCGTAGCAGCAGTCGCCGATCACATCCGGCACGATGCCGAAGAAGGCCAGCTCCTCGTCGTAGGCCATCAGGCACTCGTGCTTCGGGTAGTGCAGCTTGCCCGTGCGGTAGTAGTTGAGTATGTGCCGGAATATGTCCGGGTCCCGGTCGAAGAAGTACTCGCGTGCCTCCTCGTCGAAGAAGAACTCGCGCTCGTTGGAGCCGAGCAGCGTGTCGGGAAACTTCTCGACCGTGTTGCGCCACGTCTCGAACCGGCGCCCGCTCACGTTGATGGTGAACTTCTCGTCCTCGCGCCGCCGCCGCTCGCGCGTCACCGGCGGCGCCGGCAGCGGGTTGTTGGCGATGGGCACCCAGCCGATGGCGGCCGCGCGGGCGAACGGCAGCCAGGCCGCCACCGACGCCATGCCGCCGCCGGCGCCTCTTCAGCGCAGCAGCGATGCGCCTCCGCCGCTGCCGCTGCCGCTGCAGCAGGGGCACCGGGCCTCCATCTTGCCGCCGCTACTGGCGACTGCTGCGCGACGACTCCGGCGCATGCGCTCTCCTCCCCCCTCCCTCCTCCGCGCAGCGGCGCCGGCTCGCGACGACGCACCACGCCGCCAGCGCCACCCGCTCTGGCGCACGACCACAGCGCCGCCGCCGACGACGACGAACAGCGTACACCTCGCCGGTGCGCCAACAACAGCTGCCGGCTCTCGATCTCGCCGCTCGCACAAAGGGCCCCGACGGAACCGGTGGTGCGCCGCCCGCGCGTGTCGGGCTCTCTCGGACGTGCACTGGCCGGAGCTGACCGGAGGCCCTCGGCGCCTAGGCTCTCTCCGTGCCCCGCTGTGAAGCCACCGCTCCTGAACAGAACGACAATACTTAGCTCGGAGTGGACGTCGGGCTCCCAATACGCGTTCGCAACTTCGACGTTCCGGTCGGTCGAAATACCGTCGGGGTTACAAAAAGAGGCGTATTTCAACATTCCTTGCAGAATCGCTTTAGCGATGCATGCAGACAGTTAGGGAAGAAGCCAAGTAAGACGGTATATGTGGACGTTTTACAGGCAGTGGAAGAACGTGCACAAGGAATAGAAAACATCGCTAAACTGTCAAATGCAACAGATGGAGTCTGTGATTAGGTCAGGCCACATGAGCTTCATCTTATGTGGTCCCCTGTTCTCTGTGTGGGTCACTTGGAAAGCACACGCGAAAATGAACCACACGTGTGTCTCACGTTTACAGGAATTCGCTCCCCTGAATGTTGGTCAGTGGAATGTAATCAATTTCTTTTCTCCTGAATTCGTTGTCAATTCGGTCAGTTTCATACGCTATTTTGAAGCACAAAGGCCCGCCAGAGGATGCTGAAAAAAACGCACCAATACAAATTTTCCGGCCGCCTCCCGGTTCCTACATCGATCGATTACTTTCGGTGCACCGCTTTCAGTGGGCGCCGATTGGCTAAACTTGCGGGAAGCCTGTGGCCGAGCGCACGACCCGTCAGCGTTATTTTCATGAACGTCACGTAGCGCGCGAGAGCACTGACAGGACGGGCAGTGCCAGTCTGTGATTTGCAACCTAAAGAAAAGAGAGGGAGAGAGAGAGATTCCACCTGCTCCTCTAAGTGGTACGGCAGAAACAGAAAGAAAGAAAGAAAGAAAGAAACAAAGAAAGAAAGAACTAGATAGCATCGAACATAAAGCGAACGTCGGTTTTAAGCTCAATATATAAATCATAGAAACATAGGTGGGATAAGAACAAAAAGAAATGTGACAAAGACACCGATCGACAAGGAAGTTGAAAGAGGTGAAGAGTATGGCTCCTTATATTAGTATTTTACTCACTATTTCTCAACTTGGAAACTTTTGGCTTGCTGTTTTTTTCCTCTCTTAAAGGAATGCGTTTGGATGCTTTAAAGTGGTTTTTTTTGCTTTCGTTATTTGTGTCTTTTCCACTCTGTCGCCCCGGATAAGACTCAGTCATGCGTTTCCACTGCACCATTAAAGAAATGAATTTAGACACTCCATAACTTGTCTATTTGAAGTGTCTACAGACTACTCGTGCACCGATTTGCCTTACTCTCTCTCTCTCTCTCTCTCTCTCTTATTTCAAACTTCTTCTCTAGGCTATCAGTGTTCGTTCTTTTACTTCGAACACTCTTTTTCAGAGTTCACAGAAGTTGCTCGAATTACATCACTACAAATTAAATATCTGCAAAGGCGAACATAATTTTCAAAAAAATAAAATAAGCGAACGCGATTTATTGGTTCGTTAAACTAATTACTTTAATTATTTCTCAGTCACACGTATTACGACATACGTTTGTATGAGAAAGTTGAATGGGGTCATCTTAGAAGCGTGGTTCCGCGTTTCTACATTACAAAAGGTCCACGGAAACATATATAATTGGCTTCAAATTAGTCGTCAAATTTACCTGACTACAGGTGAAGCACTGCGAAGCGCGACTCGCAGTCCAACTCCCCCCCTTCGTCGTGGTTCGCCCCTGCTGCTGAGGCGACTGTGTACCCAATCCGAAGCTGCGCACAGTGCCAATCGAAATAAGGTCGCTGGACGAGGGAATGCGCGTCGCCAAGTAGCTTCATTCTACGTCACGCTTTCAAGTTACATAGTGGTCCGACAGAGAGCCGTGTTTCGTGGCTCCGCGTACGTAATCAGATAAACTGGACGATAATTTGACGCCAGCTATTTTTGTTTAGATGGCCGTTTTCAAATTCATAAACATGAAGGTTCATGATTTTTTCTTATGACGCGCTGCTAGTAGTCGTGTTACTACACATACTACGGTACGCGTCGAAGTTACCGAGCGAGAAATGCCGGCAGCCTCCGGCCAACCACCACTGACCGGAGGCTGCCAGGCCGTGTCAAACCGTGAGCTCAAAGCAGAGGGCGAATATTCAAGCGTCTCGGCACAGTACAAATAAATGCTCGCACGCCAGCAGCTCTGAGGACTGCGGGCTGACGGCGCGCTAACATCCGCCGGAAACAAAGAACCGAACGCAGTTCCATGCAGCGTCAGCTGCCACGAGCTCCATTTCCCGGCTCACAAGCGTCTTTCCAGTGAAGAAGAAGAAAAAAAAACGATTGGGCAATACCTGTCACAGACCTGAGCGAAAGTCATTCCTTCTTTATAACCGTTATTTTGCAGCGCTATGTCTTCCTGTAGGAACTCTGCCTTTAGCATTTCTTTTTCTTTTTGCTCTGTGTACGTGAAAACCGTGAGCGATAAAACAGGGGACACACAGACATTGCGTGAGGAAGGCAAAAGAGGATGCCCAGCCTTCACCACTAAAGTATCGCACGTAGGAACGCACAGACAATTGTCCGTGGCCACTATGCTTTCCCTATGAGTACTTGCGTCCCCTAGGTGGCGTACCTAGCGCTAAAAATGAAGACAGGAACAGCCACGAACCATCTCATTTCGTCGCCGTCTTAAAAGCCTCGAAGAAAAATTAAAACGCTTTAGCGTATATCGCACTACAGGCACCGTTATCGCATCAACATGGTGACAATGCGAACACATTAGGCAATAAAACTGAGAATTAAAGGACTTCCTATAGCAAGTTGTGGTCTATTTTGCACACGGTGTCGCTGTCGTACAATGCCAGATATGTTAACGCGCGAGCGCGTGACCACCGATACCTGTAGCACCGTTTCGTGATAGCCATCTGCGTTATCGACGAGGTTGTTCCCGCGACTCATTGCCTTTGCCGACTGGCACTGCGCATGCGAGCACTCTCGTTGATAATGCAGGCTGCCATTGCGAACAGTGCTGTAGTTATCGAAGGGCACGCGCTCGCGCGTCCATATTAGCGTATCTGAGCTCTCTTATTAGAGCTGCCGTAGCTAAGGTATCTGAGAACTTTGTGTCTGTTAGCTCTTTGAACTCGTTCTCTATTAGATATATTAAAGGCACGGGGCGGTAGGCAAGATGACACGAACTCCTGTAAACACTAATACTATTACTTGCTCTCCCAGGACAGCATTTGCATGATTACACATCTCGCAGGCACATGAAAATTGTGCGACCGCCTTTGAATGTTGTAGCGCGTAGTATCGCGTTACTGTGTGATTTTTCTGGTTTCAAATTTGTTTTCCTCTTCTTCTTCTTTCTTCTTTTATTCCCTTTACCCCTTTCCCCAGCACAGGGTAGCCAGCCGGTACTTACACTGGCTAACCTCTCTGTCTTTCCCCCCCTTTGTCTCCTCCTCCTCCTCGCAGGCACATGTGCGACGCATGATGCTTCAGGCAAGAGGTTTCACGAGTAAGTCCAAACGACACGTATAACTCGGCTTCTAAGCCGGGCTGGTTGGTTTGCGTTCAACCAGCGCCTCCTCTAACTAGATGCCTGGAACGTCAGCCAAAAACCCGCTGCCCTTTTCTTTCCATTTTCCTTCTTTCCACATAGTACGATCACTAGAGGTCCTCGAGGTGGACGCTTGCGACACACCGACAGCTGCGCCTGAAGGGCGTAAAGTCTTTAGCTGCGCCCCCACCGCCGCGTCATCGGTAGAACTCAGGTAGACCACTACCGCCCGTTGCGATCTATGCGTAAGCACAAAACAGTCATGCTATTTCCTCCTTCGCGTAGCTTATCACCGTACGTTTTGCTGTACAAAAACCATACCATCAGAAGTAAAGGACGCAGCGTGGGGAAAAGTGCTAAATAATTTCACCTATCTTGCAGACGGTGCGCTTATTCTTTGCCAGACACAGAAAGTTCGTCTGTTCGCCCGTCAGCATGGTGCTAACTGCCGCGTACGTTTTATAGCGAAGCTGTATACCTCTACCCTCCAAATAAATGTTCGTGTTGTAAAAAAAAAAACCATAGGTGGGCCGATCCCGGAGATTGTGCAATGCCGGGCCAACCCGCGGTGGAGGTGCAGTTCGTCATTAAGGGGCCCACATACACAGCTTCGCTGGTCACCCTTCTTCCCAGAGTGGGAGGGCACTGAGTTTTTTTTTTCGGAACGTCTTTTGCCTTGTTATTATGCTTTCATGCACGAGTAAGTTTTATTGAGCCATGTATAGCCACTCAGTAATGTGCCATTGCTGCATGCCTCAATGCTCGTCTAGTCAGAGAAAAAGAGATCCGGGCGTGTCTTTCTGCAAGATACCTTCCCACAGCAGTTTGCGTGACCAGTGCCTGAAGTAGTTTCGAGGAAGGATTAAGTGTCATCAAGTTACCCTGTAGTGGATGCCCTGTAGTGTGCAGTCAGAGCTTCCACATCGTAGACTTCAGGAAAGGCTGACGTAGCGGCTGCTGTGGTCAGTTGTCGTGATCAGTGTTTTCGACAGTTTTCGATCAAGTTAGACCTCAGTAGACGGCGGCCTCGTGCGCAGCCTCTAGTACGGAAGCTACTGATCAGGCCTACTGGCAGCAAGCTGCACCGAAGAGAGTCACGTGATTTCAGCGGCACGACTGCGAGCGCTACCCCGCGGTTCCGGCATGCAAAACGCGACAGGGTACCTCTAATGGGAAAGGAAGCGACGTCCCAGGCAACTAGTTAGAGGAGGCACTGGTTAAACACGGTGAGCAGTGCAGACGACGGGATGAGCGATACGACAGGATAGCGCATCTGTACTGCCACATTTGCCGTCTGCCATTTGTGCTATCGTCCGCGCTGTTCGCCATATTGAAAGTAAAACTTGCTATTTTCAAGTACAAGTCGGCAGAAAAGTACGATTTGCAATTCCCACCCAAGGAGTGGATCCTAAGTCCACGAAGAGTGAGCGACGTCGTACTATTATCGTGCCGTTATAGTCATCCTTGTCGTCGCCATGCCATTGTTCCTGTTATCCTCATCACCTTATCCTTTCTACGTTCTCGTCGGACCAGCTGACGGTGTTTCTAGTGGCACTGAAGGCTTTTATTTTCTTGACCATCCGCATTACGCTTCTTCCTTTACTATTGAACAGCGGCTCCTTCTAAATTAGGGCCGTGGCGACTACGTTCTCTACACGCTCATTGCCGACATGAACATGCTGTCTCGCCTTGAAGGTACTTTTAAGCCTCTTTCGTGCCATCTGCTCCGTAGAGGCGTAGCGCAAGGCTCCCATACGAGAATCGTGGCTGCCCTGCGCGGTCAAGGTCAAGCCAAAGTGCATTCAAAGGAAATCTCAGCAACGCCCAGACTAACAACACCGCTGGCTGCGTCCAATTCAGGTGTCGCGAGTGCAGAGCATTCCAAGCACTGTAGTTCCTCGGGCGGTTTGACAGGCACTGGCCGACAGAAACAGCAGCAGGATCCAGCGAGAGCCAATATAAATCCAGGTTAAGCTAGAAAGCAGAAAATGGTGCCGTTTCCGCACAGTCACTCTCGTTATTCATCTTTCGTTTCCGCCGCCCTATAGGCGCCGGGTGCCTCGTTGCGGCCGAAATTTGTGACTGCGTTACTCAAGACCGCAACTGAAAGCCTTGCATATAAGATTTCGCACGTAAACACTGCTCCGCAAACTTTGCGTGTGTGTCTTTGTCTCTCTCTCTGTCTCTCTTTAACTCACACTCTTACACCTCGCATTGGCCTAGATCGACGCTCCAACTCTCGTCGCGCGCAGAAAATTCTCTCGGGCGCCTGGTTCGCGAAAACAACGTGAAACAGGCGCTAGGAACGGATTCCCATTGAACGTACTGGCAGCCCACATGACCACCGAAACGACCAACCACACCTGAGAGCCACGACGTGCCCCGGCGTCGGAGCCGCGCTAAGCTCGAAATCAGTGCGGTTCTCAGCGGGGAGGACGCCTAGACAGGCGCGGGAAAAGCACTTTGGCGTGTTGTTCGCGCGAGAGAATTGTGCAGCCGCCGCTGCCGTCCCTCGCGCTCTCATCAGCGAGAGCAATTCAATCGGCGCAAATGGCTCGTCTACAACCGCCTCCTTCGCACCGTTGGCTTCGCCGCTCGCCACGTGCGTTGTGCACGCCAGCACCACCGTCTTTTTTTTTTTTCCTCGAGCGTCCTTATTTACCTGGCCTCTCGTTCGGCAGCGGCACAGGTGTGGACGAGCCTCAATTCCCCCGCCTGCAAATTATTCTCAGCGTCCTCTCCTTTCTTTTGTTTCTTGTCCTAAACCACCGCTCGTTCGCGGAACGCATTTGCTTCATTCGAGTCAGCCTCTTATATTGATTGAGCCTTTCTTCCTACCTCTCCTTTTTTCTTCTCCCTTTCTGCCATTCGCCGAGGTCGTCAACAACAAAAAGGAAGCTAGATGAGACTTCGTCTTTCTTTCGGGCCCCGAGCGCGAAAAGTAAAAGGCTTCGAACCTCTTTTGTTTTGAATTGCATCTGCGCCGCAAGTGACAGCAATGCTTAATGCATCAGTTGTCGTTTTTTTTTTTACAAGAATTATGGTAAATAAAGAAAATACGGTCCCCCTACTGCGGTAGCGGCTATTTTGTTTCACGTAGCGATGAGAACATTGAATAATGAAATAAAGTAAAACGAAACACCACAAGTTCAGCCAATCAAGCACAAAGACATCTAAAAAGAGCGCGCGAGATCATATACAGGTACACGAAGAGAGGTTGCGTACGACGTAATGACTTCGTTAAGCAACACATCGTGAAGCAAGAAGCATGAAAGCTTGGTCTTCTGAGCTGAAAATGCAGGTCAGAACGAAAGGAGGTTCGTGAAAAGAACGATGGGTGCACTGTTGGTTACTCGTTCCAGTCTTATAAATTTGTTCTTTGAAAGTTGATTGTGTCAGCAAAACTAGGCGGTAACACCGAGTCCAACGCTCTGTTTTCTTTGGACGGCGGTCAAGGGATTGATTGACAGATAGATTGATTGATTGATTGATTGATTGATTGATTGATTGATTGATTGATTGATTGATTGATTGATTGATTGATTGATTGATTGATTGATTGATTGATTGATTGATTGATTGATTCTTGCTCCCCAAAGCAACAGAGGTGCTGTTAGAGGGTCGTATCTCAGGAGTAATTTTGACAACCTAGACCTGAACGCACACCCAAACCTAAGTACAGGACCACCAGTTGGGCCAGTCGGCATGCGCCCATAATGCCCAGAATGGGTACGTGTTCCTGTAACACAGGGTTGGTAAGAAGCCTTAAATGCATGTACATATACGTCGTACTTCTCTGTGCATAAACTTCTCATCAACATTCTTCCCCGGACAAGCATCATACATCGCCTTCGTCATCGCGACACAGAGACCCAGCAGCTGTAGGCTACGAGACTGTGCGCGTGTCTTCCACTTCCGCTAACAACCTTCGCGTCATTGAAATGCCAACATTTCGTTCGATCTAGAACTTGCTTCTTTTTTTTTTTCCATTCCGTGGGTGCCTGCAGGAATTAGATATCGCCGTTGGCACGAATCAAGCTCGCTACCACACGCTCAACAGTAGAGCGCCAGAGCCGCTGAGCCAACGCGGGGGGCTGGCAACGCAATGAGTCGTCCCTGGAGTTCGCAAACCTCCGCTTTAGTGCGCCTATTGCAGCGCGCGCGCAGCAAAGATTTGACCAACGCCGCGGTTTGACCAACGACGCACAGTCACGAGAGGGGAAGTGGCATCCGTGTGGGAAACGGCGAATGGTACGATGAATTCTGAAGAGAGGTGTGCGAAAAAAAGAAAGAAAAGTGGGACAAAGCGAAAGCAATCGTCCTAGGGCAGCGAGCTTGGTAGGTTCGTTTCTCGACCACACTGCGCCCAAAGAAAGAAGGTATACATACAGAGGGATGAACGCGAGATCACGGGAAACGCAGCGGAAATGCGCGAGGAAATAGAACGCGCGCGTGGCAAGCGATGACGATCGCGCGAGTCGGGCCAGCCAACAAACGAACCGACTGACCGGGTTAGAGCAAGCGGCTCGGCTCAGCCCTAAAGAAAAAGAGCGCTTCCCCCCCACCGCCGCCCAAGAAAGTAACACTCGAGAAAAGAAAGCGAAGGTCAACAACGCAAAGCGCGCAAGCAGAAAGAAGACAAAACAGAAGGCATGAGTGTGCAAGCGCTCCGAAAACAACGGCAAACGAAACAAACTGCGTGCAAATGCAGAAGAAGAAGAAAGAAAAAAACGAAATAAAACGAAGAGAAAAAGATTCGCGCAGCCGCCGCTGGCTGAGACTCCGCAGCGGGAGACCCCAGGCGGTCGCCATGACAACCCACGATGACGTCAACAAGGTATCCAGCCAACCAGGGCGGCGCGTTTCGCTGCCGGTGCCCCCCTGCACGGCTGAATGTTAGCAGCCGGTCCTAACGCCCCTGCCTAAAAGAAGTAATACAGTAATTCTTGCTGTTTTATTTGCTTCGACAGCTTCCGTAGGCATAGGTTTTGAGGTGGCATTTTCCATCTAGGTCGTATTTATTTGCAATGTGCTGACGCTTAACCTTACTCTTTTTCGATCTCCTTTGGCGGCCGAAAGATGCGTGCATAGCGAAACTTCATCGGCTGGCGTTTCGGGCTTGCTCGGGTGACCTCAGCTGAGCTCTCGGATCAAAACGATAACTACGTTTGACACCGCGCACGAGCGCGTTTTGTGCACTACGCTGTTTGAGATATTTTGCGTGGACCAAAATAAGTTTGCAAACGTTTATCTTTTTGTTATATTTTTTTTAAACTGCAAGGATAAAAATGGTCGCATGTCAAGCGAGTCGTTTGCACTAGATCCATCCTTGCCGTCCAAAGGAAGATTTTTTTCCCCCAAGTTAGTAGCTGTAGGTTATGCTTCACTGCAGAACGTTGTCATCTGCAGAGAAGGGCGCTTTGCAAAACGAAAGACGCTCCTTCGATCGTTTAGAAATCTTCCGCAAAGGGGGAAACGCAGCACGTTATCGATGGCTTAACGAACACTCGCTGTGCACGAGATGCCAATTTGCGTGTGTATTTGCGTACTGACGACATTTGTAGCATGATAAGAGCATTTCTTGCTCATAGAGCAAAAAATTACCTGGGCCACATCTTGCTCCCTCAGTTTCCTAGACATCCAAAGTCACATCCAAAGATAGAGCAAAGGCAGCATGCCCATTTTTTTACTAGGAAAGCTAGTATTTCATATCGGCGTTGCATCTTTAGAAATATCAAGAGGCAAGAGCAAGGAATGAAAACTCATTAAAAAACTTTTGTGCTTAGTTCAAAAGGTTAAAAATCTAAAATCAAGGTTTCTGTTATCAACTTGTTCTCTCGCAGTATATCATGATTTTTCATTTATTCTCCCTGTATTCGTTTCCTCCTTAGAGGGCCGAAGGCATTACAGAAGGCATTGCATTGACATTTAAAGCTGAAATCACAAGTGCCAAGTATCTCCTCTAAACGTGTTCATGGTAAGACGAATCACGCCTAAATATGACTGTTGATACTCGTCGATCAAGCTACAGGCCGGCACTCAAAGTTTGTGAAGACACGTCAGCAGCAGCGCGTGGCAGAAATAAAGCTTCGTAGTAAAATTTCAAACCACCCTTGCCCTGGCGGAAATGTTCACGGTAAGATTTAGGGTGAATCTTTTTCCTTGTTTCTATCTTCAAATATACAACTTCTCATTGCCACTAGCGAAGGCGTTCATTCATTGAAGAAATAAAAAATAAAAGAAAGAACATGCATCGCAGAGCATGTAATTCTCTATGGATATCATCAAGAATGTGAGTGAACTGCAAAATTTAACAGCACACTAATCTTATTATTCGGGACTAGCTCGCTAATCCTTTTCAATTACGCCGTGAATACTGGGTAGGGAATACCTTGAATCATACATGCAACGTCTAGCTTCACTGCACAATGTTTTAGCTTTGCAGAAAAGTAAGCATGCAGTGCAATTTCTTTCTATCATTCTCTCTCTCTCTTCTTCTTCTTCTTTTTTAAAGAAAAGCAAGCAACGCGGGAAGGGCTGCTCGCGTGGAATTCGATTATTCATGAATACAAATTGCGCAAATAGCTTCCTTAGAAGTTCATAGAACGTAGTACAATCATTCACTACAACAGTGGCGGTGTTTACTGTTTTCCGTCTAATATTCTTTATCTTAATTTTTTTTTGCAAGCCTGAATTTCACCTCATTTCACTGTGTGAGTGAAGAATATGAGAGGTTATTACTTGCTTGGGAGAAGTTGCTAGCTCCCAGATAGAATCACGACTACCGCAATATCATTGTCTTGGCCTGAAATAAACCAATAAAATAAAATCAATTATGCAAACACGATTACTGCAGCAGAGCTCAGCTGAGAGCAAAACTGTTAAGCCACACAAACACACGAAAAAAGAAGTCAGTGCTGGAACGGCACTTATGATGATCGATCGGTTTCTGCAGAGTTCTGAACCAACGAGTGGAAGGGGCAAAGAATTTACAGAGCAAGTTGCTCGAGCAAGATACCGGTGGTACTCATCTTGTAGAGTCCATGGAAACGTTTCAATGCCACCCGATGCCCTCCAGTGTGACACGCAATACTGCACTGACAACAGCGACTCTCAAATTCGTTTTGTCCCGTCGTTGACCACTCGATTCCATTTATTCATTCCGCATTCGGACCCCACTCCTTCTGGTACGTTCACTTCCTGAAGAAATCCATACGCAGGAAACAAGCCGTCATGTTTGTCGGGATGCTTACGTCAGTGCTTCGGAATCGATCGCCGGTGGTATACGTCACTCCATAATAGTTGTATTTTAGGCGCTCGCTATGTATGACTCGCAACCTATAACGAAAACCAGAGGCGACAGCTCTCCGGCCGGATTCGAGGGCCATGACGTCATGTTTTACTGAAGACGGCCGAAACCCAGAGTCGCGTTCAGCATACTTGTTGGCGTTTGTGTGTCGTATTTCACACCTGTCAGGATGTGCTCGACACGGACTGCGGGGTCGTCCAGCTTATGTATGTGGCGCTTTTATCGGCAGTACTTATTGTTCTTTGCATTATAACAAGTAAATAGAATTCAACTGAATTCACAGCAATCACTGTTAAATGCTCTTTGCTTACTTGAATGCGTCCGGGGTCATTGTTGACGTCGTCGGTGCCTGTTGTAAGGGGTTCGATGTATATAGTGTCACGCTTAATGCACAATGTCTTGTGGAGAACAACTACTGTTAGCAGGCACTGTGCGTTTATGTTATCCGTCCGGGTCCGAAACAATCACTCTCATTAGAATGCGTGCTTGGAGGTTGCGCGATGCATGTGTCATTGCATGTGTCATTGCATGCACATGCCCACGGCGACATGTAAATGTCGATTAAGGAAGGAGGCACGCCCTCATGATGTATCCTTCTGTGTCGAACAACCTCTCGCTACCTCAGAAGTCACCACGTATCCATTATGTCTTATGTTTCATTGATGTTTGCGTCGCAGTGTGTTTCTTGCAATTCTGAACACTGCAGGAAAAGCTGCAAGAACAAAACAGAAGAAAAAGGTTCACCATAGTGGTAGATCTCCTGAGTCGTTCAACGTATCGTTGTCACGGTTTCATACTATAGGAGAGGCTGCAAATGAATTCTTTTCTCTTGTATTTCTGAAGCTACAGGCTACAAGAGGCGCCCTAACCTTTTTCAGCGTTTCCAACGATGCGTTTCTAGCAATTCTCTCCGAGGTGGATCTCACGAACAGCTAACGCACGAAATTGTCAAGCTTCACCACGACGCCATACAAAAAGGCCATGAAATTATTTTCCAGTGGCTACCTGGCCATTGCAGGATCAGTGGAAATGATCACGTAGACAAAGCTGCCAGAGAGTCATATCAAGAAGCATACAGCGTTCCCATTCCTCTTTTCAAGGCAGGCGCTGCAAGGGAGCTTCGCCACCTGGCACGCTAGCTCCTTTTAACAGAGTTGTGGAGGACCACAAATGTAAGGCGGACCAGGTTGCGCGAACTGAACCCTTCGCTCCTACTCCGACCTCCAGCCGGGCTTCAGCGACAGGAGGCATCGCTTCTATACTGGCTGTGGTTCGGAGTGGCTTTATCGAAGTCTTGCACTACTCTGATTGGAATGACCGACGAAGCTGCGTGCGACGTCTGCGGCATCGACGAGAACATCGAACATTTCTTGTGCCACTGTCGTCGATTTCAGTCGGAAAGACAAACACTATCTATAGCATTGCGATGACTGGGCGATCGACCGTTGTCCGTTCAGGCGATGCGTGAAGACCGTCCCCATCGGTCGTCGGCCCACAAAGTTGTGAAGGCACTTTTGTCTTTCCTGAGGGCGACTGGCCTGTGTAAACGCCTTTGACTTGGTGAGGCCCTCCGCGCGCGTGTGCGAACTCACCGCGCCCTTCCTTACCCCACTTCTCTCTCTATCTCACCTTTCTATTCCTCCTTTCCCGTCTCCCAGTGGAGGGTAGCCAACCAGACGCATTACCAGTTAACACCCCAGCCTTTTCTCTCTCTCTTTCTTCTGCCACCTCCTTCTGACGATTCTATGGTTTTCAACGGTTTAGTAGAGTAGTTTGCTGGGCCAGCTGGTGCATGGTGAACGTATAATGGTTTCCAGCAAGTACGGACGCGAGCACGAGAAGTATAAACAGACAGGACAACGCTGGACTAATAACTTGACAACAAGACGAGGAGCAAAACGTTTCGACAAGTGGACTTGTCTTCTTCCACGAAGACAAGTCCACTTGTCGAAACGTTGGCTCCTGCATTCACCTTGTTCGCGTTTTGCTCATCGTCTTGAATTTCCATCTCCTGCATTCCCCAACTTTACAACAAGGTTTTTAACGGCTTCAACAAAGAACACAAAGAACGTTCAAGCTCTTGTGTGTTGTCCCTTATCCGGCTTGCGCAATTAGTTAAATATCGCTAAAATGAACCAACTAGCCTCTGAAGAGGCTCCTTGAAGCTGGTCGGTTTTCACTACTCGAGCTTTTCAATAAACACCTATAATCGAATCATGTCGGCATTCTTTTTTGGTTCGTCCTTTTTCATCCTTTCTTTTCTTTTTTTTTGCACTTAGTCAGCGTCGGAATCCAGCCAGCTGTTGTGAGTGGTAATTCAACCTATGACCTTCTGGTCAGCAGTACAAATAAAGCCATACATAATCACCCCCACGCTACCTCACAACCTTTAACGGCACAACCGCAAGTATATATAGGCCTGGCTTCAAGCTGCCCCCGCCCCCACCTCACTCGTTCGGTCGGCTGGATCACGAGTGTTCCCTCAGCTTTACTAGAGACTCGTCTTTCGTGAGACCTTTCCGTCAAAGGCCGCGGCGGGGCTTCGTTCCGCCTAACAAAGAGAGGAAGACCGAGAAGGAGAGATACGGCCGGCCACCAGGGACTTCTCTGGCGCAAACAGCAGAACGCGTGGGAAGCGGTTTGAGCACTCGCGTCCGAGCTGCCCGTGTCACCGCGGGTAAAAATATTCCGCGGACAATCGAAGCCTAAATGCGGCCACGTCAAATCGAACAGCGCTGTCGCTTCGCTGCTGCCGCGGCCCGAGGCCGCGCTGTCGGTCAGCACCGGACGAACGGCTGCCCTCTATTCGTCGAAAGACGGGATCACTGTAACCCGCACGGGAGTTAGAATCGAAGTGATGACTACTGCGAGGTGCACACAGGCGCGCTCAACAGCCGAAATTGATGACTTCATCCTCGAGCAAGCCATTCTAGTGCTGTTTATTATTTTTTTAGAGGTTTAAAAGCTGTTCTCAATGAAAGAGTAGCGCCTCCATTTGCAGTTAGTGACCCGCGCATGTTTTTTTTTTTCTTCAGATAGCGCCAACATAATCGTGCCCACTTCGACTGTGCTCAACAATCGTCGCTAACCTTCCGCGTGAAGCACCCGCTGTACGAGGTCTCGGTTCCCCGATTTTTGTTCAGCACTGCATTTCACTGGCCGTATCCTAATTTTACTCCGTCAGCAGCCAGCGTTTCCTTACGTAAACATGTCGCTCGCCTCTATACGGGCTTGTCTCAGCGTACGGCACTTCACAAGTCATTCCTATATCTTGACAGATGACCAATGCCCCGTGCCCCGACGATCATGATTGCTAGTACTCCCGACACACTTTCTCGGCCAAAATGAGCCGGCATCAAGATCATCGTCGTCGTCGTCGTCATAATAATAATAATAATAATAATAATAATAATAATAATAATAATAATAATAATAATAATAATAATAATAATAATAATAATAATAATAATAATAATTGCCGCCAACGTCAGCATGCGCATGCGTACATTCCTGAGCACATTTTCCTCCTAGAGCCTTCCTCAATATCCGCGCACCATAAGTTCAACTTGTAGTGCGCTGACTTCAGGCAGATTTAATTCAATGTAGCTTTATTACCTTCGTAATTTCTTCGTGCTCCGGCTTTGTGCTTTTGCCACGTCATTAAAATCGAAAGCTTTCAGGTTTAATCACGGTTCGCTACACCCGCTACACCACCCGCCCCTCCGCCTGCCTTTCTTCTCGCCACTGTCTTCATATTCCTCCGCCCAACACAGCTGGCGCCCATCGAAGCTTCAACGTATACAAACATACAAACGTGATCCGTTGACAAACTCATCATACAACAAGTCCTCACTGTCAAGTTGATATTCGGCGCATGTCGGTGTAAATATGGCAACAGACGCGCCATGTTCAGAAAGAAGACCACACGAACTGGACTCCAAAAGAGAGCACTTCTGCTCCCGACACGCTTCCACGTTAACCAGCCCATCTTCAAAGCGTCCTTCGAGGCGTACCCCCGTTCCCGTCTTCCAATCTCATTCCACCTTGCGCGCTAACGACGCATTACCGTTGTAGGTGGACACGTACCAACGTATTACATACGCACGCAACGCGTAAAGGAAGCGGGACGCCAGAACTAAACGTCGAGACATCGGCTATTCATTCTGTAAGTGGCCGGTGTGCTTACAGTAGCACACATTCTGAGAGAAAACGCCCGCATTTTTATTGGCGACCGAGGGTGAGCGTTTTCGCCAACCAATACCGCTACAACAATCACGGCACATTGTTCCTTCCTTCTTTCTTCATTATGTTCTCTTTCGGGAGCGCGCTATACGAAAGACGGCACACCCCGAGGTTCCCCGTCCCGTTTGAGGGAGCCTCGCGATGACCAACAACAGGAGCGGCGACGACAGCGTCAAGAGTATACCGCTGGACGGTTTCTCAGTGTCGTCGTCACCTCCGACGCGCGCCCCTGGTTCCTCCTCGCCCGACGCCGTTTATCGTTTTCTCCGTGGCTCGCTCGCTTCGCGCGCTCTGCCTCGCGCACCTACATGCGAGCCGCGGTTACGCCCGGGAACGCTTTCGCATAAATCGACCCGGTGTCCCGAAGACATAATAAACCTTGCCGGGCGTCTGGGCGAACGATAGAACGCCCGTACAATATACGCGCTGTGCCACAGGCGGCGCTCCGAGCGGAGATGAAAAAGCACGCGGCCGTTTTTTCTTTCTGGAAAAGATAAAAGAACAAAGGAACGGGTACCTCCGTGATGTTTCCTTCCTATACGGAGCACGCGGGAAAAGTGGGAACAAGGGGAACAGTAAGAGGCGGAAAGGCGGCCTTGTGACGATGGCCGAGAAAGAAGTCTGTTATGGGAAAGGCGCAAGATACGACGAATGGGCGGAGTTCTTTGAGAACCGGGGCGGCATAAACGTGTCCGTTGCTTCTAGGAGGTTCGCGCGGCGAAATGTCGTCAAAGGAAGCCCGGGGCTCGTTTCGCAAAGCTCGACGCACCTTCCAGTCTGGCTCGTCGAAAAGGGGGTCCACATGCCGGAAACGCGAAGTGCCGAAGTTCGCGGACGCCGAAAGTGGGGGGACAGGAAAACGAGGCCGATTCGCGTAGCGTAATGAATCGCAGAGCGTGCCGTTTCCCCACTTGTGGTTGGCATGAATTTGTGCGGACGCTGACATACAATCGGAGAAGTCGATGATAATCTAAATTGTATCATAAATTGTATTTTGCTCCGCCGTGCGTATACTGTATAATGTTCTTTTCCTAGTATGTCTTAGTGATCCCTGTTTGACCATGTATATCCTGTTTTTTATTCATTCAATTACTTCTCACCTTTTCCCCGCTTTGTAGTACTGACCAATTTTCGTGTATTCTGTAAATGTACTACCCCCCCCCCCTTATGTAATACCGCAAGCAGGGGCCTTTAAGGGAATAATAAATGATGATGATGACGACGACGACGACGACGACGATGATGATGATGATGATGATGGTGGTGATGGTGGTGGTGGTGGTGGTGGTGGTGGTGGTGGTGGTGGTGATGGTGGTGGTGATGGTGATGATGATGATGATGATGATGATGATTATGTTGAAGTGACAGACATCGCAATGTATTCGTCACTGCGCGTTTTGCATGGGATACGTCTGGACCTTGGCAGCGATGTCAGAGCACCGAGAGTCAAGCCCTCGTTATTTCGTAAGCTGGTTCGCTCATTTCTGTTAATAACATGACATGGTGCGCAATAGCAAAGGAAAAATGAAACATGAGAGACATAATATGGAGCGGCCATCTTCTCTACTGAGTTCTATCCTGTCTCTGCTGTCTCTTTTACCTTTTGATTTTGCTCGGTATTTCAAATCCAGAGATTTGAGACTCGGCGCAATCTAGCGGGCGATGCTTGTTCTCCATCGGTCAGTTACGCCGACGTCGTCTTATACCTGTGACAAAAGGAAACTATTCCTAGATAAAGGAAGACGCGCACTTTTTGAGTGAAGGCCAACATAACCCTCCTGCCCTTCTCCAAGAAAAGTAAGGTACTATCGAGAACAGAAAATGGTTTTTTTTTTTTTGTGCACTGTGGCAGATAAAATAAGGGAAAGGCAAATCATACTGCCACGAAAAGGTAATCATAACATAAACTTAAGGAAACAGCTCGTTAAACAAAACCTAACAAGATATGGTGAGGCAGCACGCTCGTAAGATGAATAGACCGCGGTCGTGCCCGCTGCAATTCCGTCGTTTTCTACAATCCGTTGACCCAACTCTCCACTAAAAGTGCATATTCAGTACGTGTACCTCGGCATTTGAAGACCTTGCTGCATCGGCTTTGACTGAATGCCGTGTACTCCGACAATCATCATCACAATCATTTTTCGCCGCCTCGGGATGGACGACATACCACCTGTTGCGACAAGTTGGGCGCTGCGGAAACTATCGCACGCGTTCTACTACAATGCAAAACATACACAGAAGAGAGATTTCGATGCAGAGGGAAGCACACGGTCAACCTCGCGTTGTCTCTCGTAGCAACATTAGGCTCTCAACGTTCATAATAGGATGGATAAATGGGTCAGTCGGTGCTCAACTTTTTTTTAAAAAACAATAAAACTAGAGCGCAGCAGCTCGACAAGACACGAAGAAGCGCTTGTTTGCGTCATCTTCTTTAGGCATCATTGTTCCTGCACTCGTCTTTTTTTTTTCGATAATCTCAACCCTCTGTTTGCTTTTATTGATTCAAGTAGGTTTAGTTTATTAATCTGGCCTCTTATGTTATTCAAATGTGTCGACCATCTACATAGACCACGTCTTAATCAAGATTACTAATATTCCTTTCACTTCTATCTCTTCTTCTTTCTTCTACCCTCTTCCCGCACAGAAAAGCACGAAGGCGAACACACACCTGCAAACCTATCTCTCTGCATTTTAATTTATCTGTTCTTTACGTGGAGCAGCACGACAGGGCAGTAGCCAGGCTATGATCTCCGGTTGCCGCTATTACTTACAGGCCCACATTGTACAGCTTTTTGCCACCGGCTGTTTTTCACCGGATTACAACTGATTCATCGTTATCGCTCGGCAAAAGACTGTATCCGAAATTTCCTTACCGTTGTCACCAATTCTGCAGCGAAGGGGCCTAGTCTAATCAGATAGCGCACAACGCGAAACGTACGCAGCCGCAAGCGATTATACGCTGAATATTCTCGTCGCTTGCGTTGTGGCTTGAGCGTTGCTTGTTTCTTTCTGGGAGCAAGTTCGCCCAATTAAAGAGTTAGATCCTTAACTCACAGTTTCGTCCCTGTTTGATTCTTCACCGACGCTACGCTTATTGTTGTTTAATTTAAAGCTAATTTTAATGCTAATTTGTGGGCTATTTCCCGGACGTTAAGTACCACCCGATAAGTGTGTGACGCACATGCGTGTTTTATTTTTGCGTTGTTCTTCATCCCCATTCCTATTTCTTTTAGTTTTTATTTCTCTCCCTTTTAATCTCTGTCCGATTATTTACGCCCCATTCTATTTTTATGCCCAATTTCTCTTCTAAATCCGGCAGACGTTGTGCTTCTCTGGGCGGCAGCTGCAAGCAAGCTCTCTTTCTCATCTCCGTGATTGATATTTTTTTTATTTTTACAAGCCAAATAACGATAATGATAAATAATAAAGTGACGATACCGAACCTCTTCCTCAAGACAGGTTAACTCACGTGAGATCGAAGCACACGTGTTACACTCATCCTGACTAGCCGGGTTCTCACACTCACTCAGTCATCTATCGAGACTTTCGGAGTAGCTACAGGTACCACTATGTCACAGTATCACAAGAAAATAATAACAATAATCGAAAAAAGGCTTATCTTCTTTACCGAGACTGCCTGTAGGAGAGAATTACGCTGTCAAAAATTGCCCGAGCTGGGAGTGTGCCCACTAAGAAGCGGTTCTTGAAGCTTCAAAGAAGAAACCTCTAATCCGAAGGAAAGTAAGACAGAAGCAGGCCGCAATAGGAGAAACCGGATAAAGAACGCTGCTACGAGCCAAATACAGAGTGGCTTCGTAAAGGAGTCGTCCTGACGAACCAAAAGCTGAAACACCGGCTCTTCGCTTACGACAATGCGCACCGCTGACCGTCGGCCAATTTCGCCAGTTGACCGAGGCGGAAAGAAGCGGCGGTATACACAGCGGACCTCGCTTTGGGAAGGAGAGCCCTGCAACACCACTCCAGCGTCCCGAACAAACACGCCGAGCGAGCTCACCGCGTGAGTAGGCGCCGGCCTCTCGGTCAAATATTGCTGTGCCAGGCGGCGGGCGCACCTTTCCAGATTGTCCAGGAAGTTCGCCCATTTCCCGCTCAACTGTGGGTCTCAGAGGAGGACACTTATCTCCGCGTTCGCCAGAGCTCAGTGACGTCACACGGTTAATGCGTACGGTTGGCCAGAGACTGAAGCGAAAAAACGGAGACCATTAAGGGCGCGCAACGTGCGAACATTAATTTAAATTTGATCTATCTATCTATCTATCTATCTATCTATCTATCTATCTATCTATCTATCTATCTATCTATCTATCTATCTATCTATCTATCTATCTATCTATCTATCTATCTATCTATCTATCTATCTATCTATCTATCTATGTTTGTGCGTGCGTGTTTCTGCCTGCATGGGTGCGTTTGTGTGCACGTGTTTGTGTGAGAGAGAGAAACAAGTAAGTCCTACTTACATATTGCGGGCTGTCTCATCACTGATTTATAATACTCAATTTCAATCCTTTTTTCTACATGGCCTGCAAATTATACCGTAAGATGTGTGGATTAAAATGCGCACTGATGAATACAGAATGCTTTAAAAACTTACTTCTGCCGCTTTTTGAAAAAAAAAAAATTGGAGGACACCTAAGGACGTCTTATGAGTTGCTAATGTGAAAGCATTAACGTCCAATTGAACACCGCTGAGCGGGCCTTCGAGTTACGCTCGGGCACCTCCTACTTCACTGTCCTGCTTTCAGGGTGGAGCGCAGGCACTTGTGTTCTTCGTATCGGCGTTTGGGACTGCCTTGCGACACTGTCAACGCGCTGCTTCTTCCTGTTGCCCACTCGTATATCGTCAAGAGTGCGCTTGCGGCACTACTTGACTTTTGCAGTTCGACACAACTAAGAGCGCGGCTCTGAGTCCCGCGTTCGCTTTTCTTTTCTTTTTATTTTTTTGCCGCCTCCTCCTTTCCTCTCTCACCTTTTTTTCCCCACACCCCTTTCCCCGTGCAGTGCTGTTGAGGTGTCCTCCTGTGAGAGACAGTTACGGCACTGCACTTATCTCTTCCATTCTCTCTAAAATCACTTCACACACACCTTCGAGTTACGAACCCCTCGCGGGCAAGCGAGCGCGTTGAGGCGCTTGGCAACTGGTTTAGCCCCCAGTGGACAAGACACTCGGCTTCTGAGCGCAGGGGGTCGTCGGTTCGATACTCACTACCGTCAACGTTTTTCATTCCGAATTTATTGATTCTTTATATATTCATTTCTTTACAGGGATTACCGAGGTGAACTTAGAACGCAGGCAAGAGCTTGCGCGACCAGGTACGCGCGGATAACACAGGCTTCCCAGAACGGGAGCGAGGGTGACGCGTCGTCGCCGCGATGCCCTCTCCTCTCACTCAATGCCTGGCGCGCCATCGCGGCAGCAGGCGTTCCCATCCCCCCGCTCTGCTCGGTCGCACCTTAAGCAGATGCCACTAGAAGAATCAACGCTTCTCTGTCCTTTGCGAACGAGGCAGGTATCCTTCCTTTCACCTGACCCCCACACCTATCTTATGCCACGGGCCATCCCTTCTAATAAAAGTTTCAATCAATCAATCAATCAATCACCGTCAAGGCGCGCACGTGACTTGGCGTCGCAGCCAATGGCACTCTTGGTGCCGTTTCGCTGATTCAGACGGCAGACGCCTCCTTTTTCGTTCAAGGGGCCAATTGATGCTTTCGCATCAATAAATGTAAAAATAATATATCGTTGCGTAATTTAATCGTGCGTGCAATTCAAAAGGTGCTCTTACGGATCATGCGAGCTTGCCGTCGATATTAGGCTCAACCTCTTCACCGTGACTGAAAGCTGAACAACGGTGAACGGGGCATAGAACTTTCTGCTCAGTCACTCGCAGACACCGAGCAATTTTCGATTTCATCACGTTAACGTAATTATCAATGGTTGTTTTATACAATCTAGCACTCTACTGGGGATTATAAGGAACGCCGCTGTGGATAATTCTAGATTGACGGGCCCCTCGGAAGGTTTGGCCATCTTGAAAAAATCATGAGCTGCTCTACTCTGTGGAGATGGTTGATCAGCGAAGCTGTTCAGCACACGACACGGAGGTGACACATAATTTTTAACAAAAGTACAAACTCATGTACTGTCTTGATGGGTGGTCATCATGACGAAAGGTACGCACACTCATTTATTGTCTTGATCAGTGGTCATTATTTCACTCACAACTGCAATGACATTCTTTGATAAGGTCAAATCGATGCAAGTACACCGCTGGGTAGTCAGTTGGGCCGGGTAGCTGTGGCATCGCAAGGAACATATCTGCAACATGGAACAAATAAACCGCTTCCTTTCGGCACCGACACATCCACATCGAAATCGCCATCAACGACAACAGGGGTAGCATCATCGCAGCTAATTTACGCAAAGTGAGTAGCCATGAACCTTAGGGGACTGTGAGTCATTGCATTTTTTGCTTGCTTACGGGGGTATGAGCCTTTGCTCACGGGGGTATGAGGCATCGATGATGATAGCTTTCGACATGCTGTTCTGTATGTTTTATGCGTGATTAGAAAGAGTTTAAGCACTATTCGCTTCACTTTGCTGAGTGCTTGTAGCCTCTGCCTTAAGGGGGTACGAGTGATTGCCTTTTTTGTTTGCTTACAGGAGTATGAATGCTTACGCGGGTATGAGCCATTAATGGTGATATTTTTTGTTCACGGAGAACAAAGATGCACAGGTCCCTAGCCATACGCAGCTTCGCTGTAGAAGATGGGCGCAGCGCATCCATTACTCGCTGAAGATCGTGTCTGCAAAGTATTACATGGTTGTGCGAGCGCCGGAAACATGTGAAATGTGAAACCAAACAACGCGCGCCTTCCCATTCGAGGAAGCTTCGCTCCTGCAGCCAGAGTTTCAGTGTCAAGCGCACAAACGTCTCTACGTAAAACGCACTGCTAGCTACGTCACTGACCGTGGCACGTGACTTCGGTCAATCATCCAATGCGGATGAAGCAACGCCGTCGCTGTAAATGCGCGGCGAAGCAGGAAAGGAAGAGAAGAAAAAAAAGGAAGGCGGGGCTCGTCACATCAACCCGACGCGATCTCTTGGCTCCGGTATCGGAGAAAGCAAGAAAGGAGCGGCCGTTTGCCGACGCTAGTCGAAGCAAAGGGACAGAGCGTGTCTGTCTACAGTGACGCTTGCCTCATGGCGGCGTGGTAACAAGTTACATTTCTTGTAGTTCCTCCAACAATGAAACGGTTTGAAAAGTACTTCCGGTAAAACGCTCCTTGGAAGGCGTTTTGCAGCCTCTATCGTGTACAGAACGCCTTGGAAAGTGATCCACCGCGGCTGGCAGTTTTACTATTTCTTCTTGCATAAATCTGCAGAAACAACGTCCAAATCCAATAGGACCAGTTAAATATTTGGTGAATCAACTACATATATGTAACCGTGACAAATATTCCACTATAGCTTGTCTAGAACCTGCCAGAACTACAACTTGCAACGATTTATCGCAGAAACACTAAATGAAGTCGTCGGTAAAGGGATCAGATAGTTTTAGATTAGTGGACGCAAGCTGCATCCAAGCGTTGGGGGATGCGAACTCCATTGTTGGTTGCCCTTTCGCGCTCTTTTGTGCTTGCCTCGGGTTCGTTTGTACGCCCGCCGGCTTTCGTCCCCTAATCTAAAGCTATCTATTAACTCCCTACGCGTTGAAAGAGTGGTACATTTTGCGCTCTCTCGACGCCAGGCACTCTCGAACCAAATGGCAATGACCTTTGTGAGACTCGGCGCGCAGGCGACAGGTGTCGTAAGAAGTCATCACAATCTGCTCAAGAAGCGCGCGGCAGATCTCGCCGACGCAGTACGATCATTTGGTTGGTAACAACTTTATTTAGAGTCCTGCAGAGCTTTCGCCGACGGGGCCATATTATTTTATTTTATTTTTTTATTTTTTTACAGAGACACTCAATGCACAAGCGGTAGACTGTTCGCCGAGAACATCGAAGAAACGCCGGTATTATTTCACATTTTTTTTTCCTTACGTGTCGCAGTCTGCTCTCGAGTTTATGTAACGCCACCGCCGCCTGCTGCGACTCGTCGTGTAATACGCCGAGCAAGCGATCGAGCGCCCCGAGCTAAAGCGTCACAGCTTCCTCTGCGTCACGTTTGGAACACGCGCCTCTTGAGCAAGATGTGCCGAAAGCTGCGGGGCACAGCCGCGCCCGGTGACAACTCGACGCCGTAAAACTGCAGACCATAAAAACCCTCGACCCATCGTCGTCGCGAGTCCCCCACCCGAACAGGAGACACTCGTCGAAGAGACGACAAGGCACAACGCGCTGCCGTGTGCTTTGCATCGCGCAACGGTGCGTGGAATCGAGAAACAAACTGTGGAGCGACAGGCGGGATAGGATGGCGGAGAAAGAAAGAAAGAAAGAAAGAAAGAAAGAAAGAAAGAAAGAAAGAAAGAAAGAAAGAAAGAAAGAAAGAGCAGCCTTTCGAGGGGGCGCGCAGCGGTCGCGGGCTGACGGGCAGACGGGGAAACGTATTCCGGCGCGCGGCAATATTTTGGCGTTCGCCAGTTGGCGGGCCGCACGCGCCGGACATTTATTGCTCCCGACATGCGCGCTGCCTTTCGCACGGACCGTTTCGTACGCCCCCCCTCCCCCCCCTCCTCCCCAAACCTCCTCGCGACTTCCTCCTCCTTCTCTTTCAACCACCGTCTCCTCCACTGCCAGGCCATGTGGGCTCCGTCGTCGTCGTCGTCGTCTTCTCCGCGAACCTTTCGGCCACCGCTCGATCGTCCCGCGGTTCGCCCCGCCCGTCTTCTTTCCTTATTCTTGTTTTTTCTTTCTTTCCCCTGGAGAAGTCAGGGCCGGCTTTTCGGTCGCTCCACTTCCATTTCTCATCGGTCACGCGCCCAATCGAACGCGCGGCGTACGACCACGCGCGCTTCGTCGTCGTCGGAGTCAGATTTGTTATTCTCCGCGCCGCGCCGTCTCCTCGCCGCACAATGTTATCTTAAGGTCCGCCGCCCAGTCGCGACTTTTCCCGAGAAGGGCAAGAATATCGTGGGCCGGCCGGGAGGCGGGGGGGGGGGGGGCCTCGAAAGCGGTGGCGACGCGGTGGCAGATTGTGAGCGAGGAACGCGCTGCAGGAATTACGCCGCCGCTGGGGATTTTCGCGCCTCTGGGATTGGCGATATCGCCGCGGGCCGTCCCTCGAAGAACCCTCGGGGCAACTTGGTTTGTTGGAGGGCCATGTCGTTTTCGGGGGGGGGGGGGGGGGGGGGTGTCAGTTCGGAGTTACCGTGGTCACTATACGGTTCGGCAGACTCGCAACTCGAGGGATTTGGCGGAGCTTGGCGCCGACAGGATGCGCGCTTTCGATCCTGCAGCGTTATTCGATAATTCGACTAAGCGTTCACCGCGATCGATCATCGCCGTCTTGGTGTCATTGTTTCGCGTACACTGCGGCACCGAGACCGCTCCCAGGGATATCAGATTACCACTGCGTCTCCTGTCTCGAGTCGACGAAAGCCGGCCAGTGCCTGCACATTCGCCGGTGCAGTTCTTTGGCACCTTCAGTTCCGCTTCTTTTAGAGCCCATTTGTGTCACTGTTATAGATCACCATTCATATGTCCAAAGCAATAAAATGCCTCTCGAATCCGCCTCTGTCTGTTAATCTCCACTGGAATGTCACGAACTGTGAAAAGCGCTGCACCGTTAAATTTCTGACCTTTCTGTGTGCGAACGCAGGAAGTCGGGCTAGTCGGGATGTTGATACAGTTGCTGTGACATAGTTACTAGCGCGAATAAGTCTAACGGGAAAAAGTGGGACAGGACGCTATAGTGACTATGTTACAGCAAGCGCGTACGCGTGTTCATGTGCGCGTTCGTGTGTGTTCTAACCGTGAACAAACACAAATAGCAACTTCAATGGCCAAGTTAAACGAAGGCCCTTTCAGCAAAATGGGAGTACGGTGAAGCGTAAGGTTAGCTGGAACAAACCGAGCCAACGATCCTACCTTAGCTGCCCGCCAGAGCAGCCTGTCAGATAGCGATTGCTAGCGGGATATGTTTGTGCAATACGATGAGATGGTGGCAGAGAAACGATAGAACATAAAGACCAAAGCCGCAAAGGACAGCATCGTGCAATATCTTTTGAACGACGTTTGGCCACACTGCACGAAGCAGTTACCTGCTACTAGCGACAACTTTCCCGAACACACCAACAGCTTCACTAAGTTAACTTCGAGCTTCGCGTTGCGAGTGTATGCTGGTGCCGGTAATAGCTTTAATTGTCTTTTAGACGGCTCCCTTGTTATCTTTAAAACATGGCCTTGCATTACCTCCTTCGGTGGCATGCCGATGGTTAAAATGTGAAAGAGGAAAACAACCCTCGATTTTCTAAAACGGTATCAGATCACAAGATTCGCCTAGAAAAGGAGCTTAATGAGCTTCGACGCACCAAGGTGGGTGTCACTAATAAGCTGATCCTTGCGTCTTTAGAAGTAGCTACAAATGGAGGCGCGTGCGTCCCCCCTCGAATGAAATTGGGGCGAGGCATTGAATTTAGCCAAGTCCGTCGAGAAATTATACCAGGGCAATTTACTGGCTATTTACGTCCCTAAAAGAGTCACTAAAAATGTCGCTATGTCTTCAAACCGGCATCGCCTCCATTGATGTGATTAAAAGCTTGCTAAATTTAGCGACTTTCGTGGTAAGTTGCCAACATCGGCTAGAGGACTTTTTCAGCAGACCGTTCCTTTCCGCTTTCATTTTATTAGGTAAATTTCACCTCTATTGCTCCCTGAAGATCAAAACAGTACTGGGCTGAAGCCGTCAGTGTCATTAAGCTCAGACCTTTACATTAGGCTGCCTCAAAGCAACGCAGAAAGCAGCAGAGGCAGGAACTAGGCCTGGAATGCCTGGTTTCCAAACCTTTTATTTGAACCGTTCCGATAGGTGTGGCGGGGGTGTATTACAGCTTGTATCTAATCAAATTTCATGTAGCATGCTTCCAGCTTACTCTGCATCGACAACAGATTACGAAGTGTTAAGTCTAGAATCACACAAGTGTGTTTTCACTGTTTTGTATCGTCCCCCTTGCGGCGACATTGAGAATTTTTTGTATGTTTCTTGAAAGATTGTTGTGCTTTATCAGCACAAATCACTTGCAACTTGTCATTGGCGGGAATTTCAACAGTAATCTTCTAGTAAATACGCCGAAGTCGCGAAGATTGCAGATTATTCTTGATTCTTTCTGCTGCAGAAACGTAGTTACGGCACCCACACGAATTTGTACCAACTCTGAAAGCTTGATTGATTTGTTTATCACAAATAGCTCGGACGGCTATGTGCAGTCTGGTGTAATTGAAGGAAACATGACAGATCACTCGCCTGTGTACATGATATACAAGGTTAGTCGCGCATTTTGGAAGTCTCATCGTTCTGAGCCACTTCAGATTCAAGCAATTAATCAGAAAGCCCTAAAAAATTTTTGCACGGAAATAAAAAAAAAAATAAACATCAGCTCTGTGCTTGACGGCACAGACGCAAATGAAGCGTATAATAAATTTATACGTACACTTTTAAATGTATACGAAGTTTGTTTCCCGTACAAAAAAAAATGTAAAAATCGAGAAAATAGGATCGAGAAATACTGATGAATGCCTCAGAATGATTCGCGAAAAAGTTCTTTGTATACAAAGTTTCTTAAGACTCGGGATCCTCTGGACTTCACTTCTCTTAAAGAATACAGAAGCTGTTTAAATAAATTCTTGAGAAATGCCAAGAACATACATTTTGAAAACGTTTCTAATAGAGCGGGCATTAGGAGCGATGTCGTTTAGCGTGAAGTAAATAAGCTTCTACTGTCGGAATCTCATAATAAGCAGGAATTAGAGCTGACAATTGATAACAAAGCAATTAGTGGTGAAGAATTAGCAGACAAATTTAACAAACACTTTACGTCTTCAACCCTAAGCACGCATAATATAATTGCAACTTCCTTTCTGGGTAATCGCAATGCTTACACAGCTTTTTTTTTAACCTGCAACACCAGATGACGTATGCTCGACCTTTATGTCAAACACAGCACATCGCGCGATACAGATGGATTGAAGATTAAACCCATTAAATGTGTGTTTGATCTTTTGTTACATGTGCTTAATCACATCTTTAACATTTGCTTATTAAACGGCGTCTTCCCCGAGAAAATGCAACGTGCGAAAATGATTGTTACATTTAAGTTCGGAAACAAAAACGAGTTAACAAATTATAGGCCAATATCCTATACTTCCTGTAATCTTGTAGGGTCTCGAAAAGATTATTTGCGAGCGAATTAAGTCATATTGTGATAAACATAGCATCCTACCAGAAATGCAGTTTAGTTTCCGGTATGGAATGTCTACGGAGCTTGCCTTGCTGACGCAAAAAGAAATAATTTTAAATAACTTTGAGAACAAATTGTTAACTCTAGGCGTATTCCTTGACTTTTCCAAGGCTCTCGCTTCGATTAACTATAAAACCCTATTTTCAAAATTAAACCATTATGGCTTTCGCAGGATTCCCCTTAACCTTTTGAAACCATATCTTGAGCACCGAAGTCAGTGCGTCGCAATTGGATCAAAACTTTCATCAACAAGGGAATTAACACAATGCGTTCCACAAGGAAGTGTACTTTGACCGATTTTATTTAACATTTATATTAATGACATAACGAATATTAGTGAACATGCACAATTCATAGTCTATGCGGATGATACTACCCTTTCTTTTTCAGATCACTTGATATTGCGCAATTTACAAATATGGCAAATAAAACTAAACTTATTGCAAAAGTGGAGTAATCTAAACTCATTACCAATTAATGCGAATAAAACTAAGGCTGTGTTGTTTAAGCCGCCGCAAAAACGAGTAAACTGCAATACTGTTCTTTAACTCGGCACAGAAAGGAGAGAATTAGTTGATAATGTCAAAACGTTAAGTGAAGTTTTTAACAAACTTTTAATTTGGTGTACACACGTTAAGCGTATTATGTCCACTTTGGCGAGAGCATGTGGAATAATCTGTCGATTACGACACACACTGCCCTCTAAGGTAAAACTGATGTTATATACCAGTCTCTTCCTTTCACATGTTAGCTATTGTAATCTAGTGTGGGGTACGACATCGCAAGCAAACATACGAAGCCTAAAAACATTACAAAATAAAACTCTCCGACATATTGTCAACGCACCATTTGATGTACATACACTCGATATATTTCGTGCTCTTAATGTGCTTCCTATTGAATATTTCTATGATTATAGCCTAAACTTAAAAATTAAAAAAATATTTCGCTGTAACAACAAGGTTTTCATAAACTTGTGCAACTTAGTCAAATCAAGGGAAGCGTTATATGAATTCAGAAAACAGAGCCAGTGGGTGTTACCTTTCACAAGAACTAATTATGGTTTCAAGCGATTCCAGTAGCAGGTGCCGAGAATATTAAACATGATACATGCTTCCCATACCAAAGTAAATGCGATTACGAGAAAGGCACTGAAATTAAATTTAATTAATAATGGCAAAGCTTTAAAAATGATAATATTTGTAATTTCTTGTTTCTTTTTTTATTGTTTACTTTTTACCATGTTCCAAATATATCGCTTTTCCATCGGTCCGCGTTTCTTTTTATGTTCCTATGAACATTGCCGTTACATTCTGAGTAGAATTGTTGGTATTACATTTAACGTGTATTTTTCAGGTGTTGCTTATCATTTGTGCATGATCTTTCCCCATCTCCTTTGTTTTTCTGGATATAGATGTGTCTACATGTATAGATGCAAATATGTATAGATGCTAGGTTGGTGTAGATACGCATGTGAATATATGTATATAGATGTTATAAATGTTCTGATGTGAATATGGGTGTCTGTATAATATGAAATTATTTTGTGCGTATGTAATGCATTCAATTTGTGAATATGCTGTGCAACTGTTCGTCAAAGACAGGGGACAGGAACGTCGTCAAGCTGCGATTGTGCAGCTTTTTGTTCCTACACTTGCATTTTCTTTTGCTGCAGAAAGGAAAATGCGAAATGAAGTTGAAAGTTGAAAGGCATCATGGCCGCTTACCAGACCCATGCGAATGCGTTCAAATGTGGCGAGATCGGCCTACTGCCTTCTAAATTCTTGACTGCACGCCCCGCATACTGCGTGTTATTAATCTACGGCTTATTTAATTTTGTTGCCGTCTCAGAGCCAATAAAAAAACAAACCAATGCGGTAGAATACGTGCGCCCTCGACAGCATCCGCGGTCCGCGCACGTATCTCGGCCTCCCCCCCCCCCCCCTCCCCTGCGCCCCGCAGTCCTGAAAAGCGTGCTACCCCGCACAACTGCGAAGCGTACGAGGAAGCCAACCCCTCGCTGGGACGATCGAAGGTCACTGTGCGTGTGTCACTTATTTCTTTCCGTCTCACTCCTTTCTTCCTTTCTACCTTGACCGCCACTCTGTGAGCAAAGGAAGAAACAAAAACAAGAACAGGAGTGCTCTACGTAATAACAACTGCAGAGGCAGCGGCTTGTCTCTTAATTATATTTTTCTTTTTTTTTCTCTCTCTACCGGTTGGCTAACTCTGCCCTCCGTTTTGCAAGCCGGTTCCTTTCATGCCCACTTCGTTTCCGTCTTCCTTCTTTCCTTGTCGCCATTCCTCCGGATTAATTCACTTGTTTGTACTCTTTCTTCTCGCGCCGTATTCGTTACGTCACGTTCAGACAGCGTTTTCTTCTTCGCCGCGCCTCACATTCTCTCGTCTCCGTCGTGCCATTTCATTCTTTCTCGTCCCGTAGTGTGCACCCATCTCCGCCCACACCTTCTTTCTCTCTTTCTCTCTTTCTCTCTCACTTGCTTTTACTTAACTTGACGGAAACCAGACGGAGTTTACCAAAATGGAAGAAAAGGCTCGCAAACAGCCGCGCTGAAGACGCGGCCACATTTTCGTTCCTTCTTTCTTTCCTTTTTTTTTTTGACCCATTCGCCATTTCATTCAGTCCAACGTTTTTACCTTTCACTGGAGGAAGCATTCCACTTTCTCTCTCTTTCGGAAGTACGAAAGTGGCTAGAGAACAGCAGAGAGCGATTGTCGCGAGATGGACAAAAGAACGGCCCGCCATCACTTGAGAGTGGCGACCCAGCAGCGGCGGCGGCGGCGGCGGCCACTCTGTCCCGGAAGAACTTCCCCAACTGCTCGACGCCCCATTCTGAGAGATTATTTACCTTTCCCATTCTCTGTCCACACCAACATGCCCCCCCCCCCCCCCTCCCCACCTTTCCTTCCGTTTCTTTCTACATTTACTTAGGTTCCCCTTGGCCCGGACTTTACTCTAACCTTTATGAAGTGTTCAGCAAAACACAGAACGCAGCTTCTATATAGGAAACGCGAGGCAAGTGTGGGAGGCTGTATTGTCGCCGAAGTGGACGCTTCCAGCTGCTTCTTCTACGCGTCGCACGAGGAATGCCCGAAAGTGCGCGCCAGGCGAATTTTTCGAGGTCGATTGGATGGCCCTCTTCTTTGGCGGAGGCGTCCCTGCCGAGTTGTGCCAACGGGGCCATTTGTCTCGCACGACGTTTGCTGGACTATATAGCCGAGACGGCGGACGCGAAAAAATTCAGGGATCGCAGTGCGAATGCCGGGCGTCATTTGTGAATCCATGTACATTACTTTTAAGCGCTACTTTAGGATGCAACTGACGCCGGGGCTGGGCTGTAGCCTAAAAGGTTTTGCCATTACGAAGCGTTACGTACGAGTTGTATGCGTGAACGGTGCCGGGCCTTTTTCTCTTTCTCGTTGCGCCTCATCTTGCCCCTGAATAGGCGCCACTCACGCACTTTGTAGATGTCCGTCGGGTGAAATATATGGGCCGATCCCGGAGGTAGTGCAGTACAACGCCGCCTTAAATATCGCGGGCTGTCACGAGGCGAGAATGCGACAAACTGTCACGTGACGAACGTGCCAGACGTTTCGAAGAGCTACTTCGCCACGAGAGAAACATGCGTGCGATCAGGGTCTAATGGTTAGAGCATTCGGCTGCTGTGCTGCGAGACAGAGGTTCAATCCCATGCCATGGGTCACGTGTTTCTCTATAGCATTACAGGTGCACTTCAGCCACTTTAGAGGTGCCTGAAAGAAAAGTCCAGGTGGGTTTGGTGCGTACGTGATCGCGTCACAGTGTGCACTAAATCAGCGAAGTTTGTGAAAGATGCGAGGTGTAGAGACGGCTCCTTCGTTAATGGCTGTGTCCAAGGTCGCCCGT
The DNA here is from genome assembly GCF_038994185.2 of Dermacentor albipictus. NCBI lineage: Eukaryota > Metazoa > Arthropoda > Arachnida > Ixodida > Ixodidae > Dermacentor > Dermacentor albipictus. Next base: position 134,304,600 of record NC_091825.1, on the reverse strand, counting down.
GACGCACACGCACGCATTTTTCGAAACATCTACCGCGTATCGGAAGAAGTGGGCCGATCCTGGAGATAGTGCAATAGTAAAATGAGCCGCAATCATGCGATGATCAATTAGCAGCGCGGAAAATGAAGAACGAACATAGAAGAGACATACACAGCGCTCTAGTGTCATGCGATGCTAGGCTGTGCTGCAAAATGTGGTGCAGAAGATGAACAATTTTATACCATTTAAATAACCGCATCACGAAAGCTTCGTTTCACACAATCTAGCATATGTGCGTTTTATCTGAAGTCATTGTCAGACCTATCTTATAAGCATGGTATTGCATAGCTTGACAGTTAGCGGTAGCTCAATTCTGCCCGAATTTTTTTTTTCATATTCAGGAAGTGTCCTCGTCGCATTTGTAGCGTTCCGCTAATTTCACATTGAAAGTAAAATCCTGCCCCATACAATGCCGTTAGGTGCTACTACATCCACGGGTCTACTGCCAGAAATTGTCACCAGAATGACTTAATCGCCTTGAAGCCCCGGTCTCCGTTTCCAAAAGTGTTGCAGTCATTCGAACAAATCCGTCCGTAAAAACGGATTTGTTCGCCAGCAAGAACTGTGCCTTCCTACGAACAAACCTCTTCATTGGTAAGATCTGCTTCGAGTAAACCTGTTCGCAAGAACGAACTGTTTCCATCGAAAAACCAGGACGTTCGTTAGAACAAACGTCTTCGTAAATATGCACATCTTTGTTCGTAAGTACTGTATCTTCGTCTGAACGAGCCTTCTCGCAAGAACAAACTTCTCCGCTGCTGCAGACTGCACCTTCGTGCGAACAAGCCTCTTTGTTGGAATAAACCCCTTCGTAAGCACAAATTGATGTGATCATAGGAAATTGATCTCTATTCGAACAAACCTTTTTCGTTGGAACGAACTTCTTCGCTCGTAACAGCTGCACCTTCGTTCTACAATCCTCACGTACCCACACCATCCCTTACACTCGCTAGAGCTGAACTGTTCGAGCCCGCGACTTAAACGCAAGGGCCAATCCAAATAAGTCCTGGGAAAGACGTCAGGGCCCGTATTCGCAAAAAGATCCTACGTCATAGTTGTTCGTAAGGACTAAATTCTAGCCAATACTGGCGCTAGACATATTAGTAGCGAAGGCGGCAATCCAATGGCAAACTTACGAGCGAAAAGCTTTGTGAAATCGTCCCGTAGGTACTCATAGAGTGCAATGGATGTGGTCACACTATGTCTATGTTATTTCACATAGAAAAAAAGACGCAGCACTTTTAATCGTCAAATTGCCTAACTAGGAGCACACGAGATAAATGCTCGTATAAGTGCATGAATGAGACTGAAAGTTATCATTACATTCTGGCATTGCCTAGAATAGTTATTCCTGACAGCATCCACATAGTTCGTTAAGACCGCCCAACTATAGAAACGCCGTGTATTGAAACATTTACGAGTAAACCGAGTAGAAAAATAAACTTAAAAAGGAAAGCGCACATATTTCGCTCTAGGCGCGCGCGCCGTCCGTTTTAATATTTCATAACGCGTCCGACCAAGTTTCGGTTTCTCTCTTCTTTCTTTTCTTTTTTTTTGTCCAATGACGCCTTTCGCAAGATTACTGCCCTCTCCAAGAAGACATTGCACGTTAGGCAAATACAGAAACGATAGTGAGCACACGTCGTTTAAGCCCGACTGGGGGATGCGGCGAATAGCGGCGAACGGCGCATTCTGCACAAAGAGGAAGAAAAGGCGTAAAGGCGGCCTCCGCGCCTTGTGGGTTGGCATTTCGCAGCTATTAAAAGAAAAAAGAACGGAAAATGGAAGCGAACACGGAGTTAAAACGTGTGCGTCGAAGGGAAGCTTTCTCCCTTTGTTCTACTCCTTCCTTCTTTTCTTTCTTTCTTTCTTTTTTTCCCTACCAGTGAAGACGTGAGCAGCCGTTGAGCGCGAAATCCCCAGTAAACACAAAAGTCGTCGCCTGCTCGCCGACGACTTTAACGCGCCGTTTACATTTTTTATTCTTTCTTTCGTTTTTCTCTCCCTATACTTTTATTTCATCCCCATCTTCGGGCGATGGAGCCGAAAAAGGAACGGGGGTTCGAGGGGAACGGAGCCGTTGGGGGAGATGTAGAGGATAGAAAGCATATACGGCTGCGGTCTCTCCCTCTCTCTCTCTCTCTCTCTCTCTCTCTCTCTCTCTCTTGTGAAACTCGTCGTTCGATCACGCAAAGTATTCCGAGAACGAAGCTAATCCAGGGCGTACACGTGGAGAGCGAGAAAGCGAGAATCCCCGAGCCAGCCGACGAATAAGAAAAGAAACCTTAGGCCAAACAAGCCGGTCGAACGGCTCCGATAAACAAGAGGCGATGCGCGCGCGCGCGCGCTATGAAACAAGACATAATATGCCCAAAAATGCGACGCAAGTAAAAAAAAACATGGAAAGAAAAGGAATCGTTATTGAAGAACGAAGGTCTCTGTTTTTCTCTCTCGCGCGCGCTTCTTTTTTTTTTCTTCCTCCTCTTTGTGCGAACACAAGTTTGGCGTCAAATTCCCGGGGCAGCAGGAGAAACGACCTGACGGCGTCGATAAGCGAAACGCTCAAAGGCAGGCGCCCCCGCGCGCAGGTGGCTCGGGCGTCTTCAGGGAGCGCTTTGAATCGTATCGCACCGAATGAATACTGTGTTGCGGTCTCCGAATCTCCGATGTACCAACGTTTACGACCGTATAAGCGGCTTTTCCTAACTTTCCAAGATC